>NC_083428.1:53616313-53916313 GCF_020745735.1 Hemiscyllium ocellatum
GATTCTTTCAAACTCAATGTGCGTTTAACCAGGGACGCTATTTTAGATTCCTGAAACGCTGTCTGTTGGCTTCTGGCACGAGCTCACATGCACTTCCGATGGCTTTCTACATCTCCTCATACTCCCCAGATACCTCCTCCGATAGGATGCAAATACCAGCAGCTTTGTTTGGATCAACTAATTCCACATGGTCACTGGGCACTGCATTTGTTTAGCCACTTTCTCAAATGAAATTAAAAAGGCTTCCCCGTCCTTCTCATCAAATTTAGATAATGCCTGAATGTATCTAAACAGATCCCCATCAGACCTTTGGCTATTATAGGGTTGCTCATCCTCACTAACCTCCTCATCCAGCCTACAGTCTACCTTCATCACCGCCTTCCATGTCCACTTTCCTCTCTAATTGCTAACTTTTGAAGTTGAAACTCTCTGCTTTTCTTCTCTTTTTCTCTTTCTCTTCTTAATGTCCTTTTCTTTTATTTCTACTTTTCATCATAATTCAAACTGTTTCAGTTCTTTCTCATGTTCACAGTGCCTCATTTGAAATTGAATTCGAGCCAAAGAGTCTGATGACAGATCCTCCAAATGTAATTGCTGAGCTATAGCTGTAATTATCTCTCATTTTCTCACAGACAAACACAACCCCAACTCCAGCTTGTCTGTCAATTCCTAAAGCTTGGCCTTCATTACCTTTTGTAAAACTTTACTTCTTCCACACACAGAAAACTCTTAGTGACTGAAAGAATCTTAATACACAAAACACTGTTTAAACTAACCGAATTCAACATCTGGAACAAAAGACACTGACAGCTACCATACACGACCTTTGAATCCAATAGCCTCCTGGTGCGTACTGTCCAGTGTCTGCATGAGCTTATTCGGGATGCTCTGGTTTCCCCCTACAACCCAAAGATGTGCATGTCAGGTGAATTGGCCATGCTTAGTTGTTCATAGTTTTCAGGGATGTGTGGTTAGGTGCCTTAGTCGAAGTAAATGTGTCATAATAGGGTAGAGGAATGGGCCTGGGTAGGTTACTCCTCGGAGGGTCGGGTGTAGATGTGTTGGGTCAAATAACCTGTTTGCACGCTGTAGGGATTGTATTCTAAACCCAATTACCGATTTAGAACCAGACAAGCTATAGACCAACCAGACTGTCTCAAACTATTTTAAGAAGGTAGCTTGGATGCCAACTTTTCCTTCATAACAAGATAGATGGGAATTGGATGTCCCAGATGTGATTCCGCTCATCAAACCACTCACCATTATGCAAAACACACTATATTTAAACACTTTAATGAAAATCCATACAAAATGAAGAGGAATTTAGAATAACTTAGCAATTGGAAACCTTAACTGAATGATGGACACAGACCCTGCTACAAATGAACTGTTCTAATATACTAACATCACCTTAACACACCCTATGAGCATACAGTTATGAGCATACAGTTCTCCAGTCCAGGAGGAAACAGCATCAAGTGAGGTTTCAGAGAGAATAGCAGCTAGGGATAATTTATGAAAACTTCCAACCCTTCTGGTACCCAAGCACCTGGTAACTGTTACATCTGCAAGGAAAAGAAAACTATTTCTTGCATACAGTTCTCCAGTCCAGGAGGAAACAGTATCAAGTGAGGTTTCAGAGAGAATAGCAGCTAGGGATAATTTATTAAAACTTCCAACCCTTCTGGGACCCAAGCACCTGGTAACTGTTACAACTGCAAGGAAAATAAAACTATAAAGCCTGGTCTGTGCCAGCTGGCCATTGTTACTACTTTGGCCTTTAAGACCTCTTACTAAAAAAAGGAAAAAATAACCTTTTCTTTAAAAAAAGTGACAGCATTGCTACATAATTTAAATGACTGTTCCTTTATTCAAGGGGCTTCCTCGTGTTACTGACAGCAAGATCACCTGAGAGGGACAAACACAGGCACAGACCAAGTTACAAGGATGTGTCTCATAACTTCGGAAACACACCTGTCCATGGACCATCACATGGGACACACTGGGAAGTGAACAACAGCCTGACACACACCATTTCACTGTTTCTGAGCGACACAATGCCAGCAATCGATATACTACAGAGCCAAAACCCGAGGCCAGGGAAAGATACAGAGGGACAGAGAGACTCACATTAAAGACAGAAACAGACAGTTAATTAATTGAAAAGATGTTGTGAAAATATGGGGAAAAAGACATGGCCGTGGGACTAACTCGAGCAGTGAGATCTTCGAAAGCAAAATTACAAGAATGAGAACATTGAATAAAGGCATTGTCAGATCAGCGGAAATAGTTTGTTACAACAAATTCTGAATCTGCTTCACAGAACACCACAAGCAACATAAACTGGGACAAGATGACAGCCCCGTATGGAGGGCTGTGCAGACCATGCTAGTGTGTTGCTCAGTAAACTGCACTATCTGCACAGCATGGAGAGTATTGCAAACTTTACGATCATATGCTAACTATACTCGCAACAGATTACTGCCTACAATGGGAAGGTTTGCTGCGTGTATGTGTTCATCAGAAACTGAGGGACAGTGCGTGTGTGTGTGTGTGTGCGCGATTGGCGTGGTTGAATGTGAAACTCATTGTTTGAGAAGGAACGCACATGGAAGAAATTATTTTAAATACGAACTACTGGCAGGCTTTTTGTTAATCAACAGAGAGAACGAGAGAAGTTTCATGGACAGATGAGATGAAGTGTTTGAGAATGTTAAAATAAAGTCATCGCCAGACACAATAGCAATATACATCGGCGTGCACATGAATGACAGATGGATGGGAGTTTGGTGTGAGTTCGAATCAGATTTGCTTCAACAGGTTTGAAGCCGGGAGCGTCAGCAGCAGATTATTAACTTCATTAAGACGGTATTTCATAGCTCAAGGTTCAAACAGCAGATGGAATACACTAGTGAGATATATTCTGGGGTGGTGAGTTTTTCAAGTTAGAAATGGTCAGGGTATGGTGTCAGGAATCAGCTCATGGTCAAAAGGATCTCCCACAGTTGTGACTTGTTTGCTGCAGCCACAGTTATTAGCCAGGGATGGGATGGAAGTGGAGTTTGTAACCAGAACAGTAGAGAGTGACCTCCATGCTGTTAATATTTAAATAACAAAGGCAATGATACAATACATTGTAGTTCTCTGCTGAAACTGAGTAGGTCAACATAGAGACCCATGAGTAACACTGCCAGAGCAGAGAAGGAGACAGTAATTGAACACATTCCTTCATGTAGTTAGTAGTGGTCTGTAGAGTGAATATCTGGATTGAGAGTTTCAACAGGAACAGTAATAGTGACAAGAAGTGTAGACTATATGAAGGAACAGTAATACAGTCATAACCGGTTTATAGAAAAACAAATCTGGACAGTGACACTTACCAGGAACACCAACGATAGCCAGGAAAGGATAATAAAAATATTGAATAATGAGAAGAGCATAATAAATCCGCGATGACCACCAATAAAATACAGAAAGATACCAAACATAATTGGATAAACGCCTGTCTATTTTTGGAATGTGCCAGTCTAATGTTCCCAGATTCGGATACATTTTTGGAACATTCCAATCTAATGTTCTCAGATTTGGATCTCTCCGCGCCCTCTCTCTAAATCTGCCGATCCCTGTCAGTGCTGTCGATGATGCTCCCGCTCATGTTATGGGATAACACATTGAACGGCGCCCATTTATCATTAAAAGATGGAATCCCTCCACGGGGATAATTAGAATCCATGGAGATTGGCATTAATCACAGTCACTGAACAAACACTGGGAAACTGAGCAAAGGCTATGACAACGGATGAATGGGGCACCGCACAACAATCAACAGACAGGAGTGTTCCCTTCCAGTTGGGGAACACTTCAGTGGTCCAGGACATTAAACCTCGGACCTTCTGGTGACCATCCTTCAAGGTGGACTTTGGGACAGGCAGCAGCGAACAGTGGCCGAGCAGAGGCTGATAACTAATTTCGGGACCAAAAGGGAGGGCCTCATCCGGGACATTGGGTTCACGTACATTACAGGTGACCACCATTGCACTGTATACACACACACACACACACACACACACACACAGGCATTCCTATACACACACATGCATACGGACACACATGTACACAGACACGCACACAGACACTCACACACACACTTACAGACACCCACACTCAGGCAGGCATCCGATCAGAGATTTAGACCACTCTGCACTCATGCACACACATATACACTCTCTCTCTCACTGATACTCAACCCACCCCCCACCCCAGCCACGCACACACACTCCCACATTCACACATGCACCCCCTCACAGACCTAAGAATCTCTACATCACTCACGCACATATACACTCCCTCTCACACTCACAACCCTAAACCAGACAAACAACACACACACACACAAACAGACGAAGACCCAATGCACACATATATTTTGTGGGGTGAATTTGTACTTGCAGAGTTACATTGTACTTTGCTCAAAAACTGCATGAATTCATGTAAAACTCTATTATCTAATTTTTCAGATTAGAATCAATCTAAACATCATGGTATAGACAGAGAACACAGGGGGCGAACACCTTCAACATATTGTCTAGCTATCACTCATTGTTACAGCTAAGCTGAAAATGCAACTTTAAAAGAAAAATGTTTTGTGATTTACACATGAAAGAAATGAAACTATCATGGTATTCAAACAGATGAAAGACTCAACAGACAATCAAGGTATTTTCCAATGTATAATTTCAGTTACATCACACTGTAAATTTTTGCTATAAATTCTGTGCCTTAGAAGTGTGTCCTCCACTATCACCTGATGAAGGAGCGTCGCTCCGAAAGCTAATGTGCTTCCACTTAAACCTATTGGACTATAACCTGGTGCTGTGTGATTTTTAACTTTGTACACCCCAGTCCAACGCTGGCATCTCCAATTCATGACTAAACAAACATCAGTTAACCAGTTCCACACATCACTTTTCATATCACTATAAAACAGAACATTTACTGGGATTGGATGGAATGGATGAAGGTTGCTGAGGGATGGACCAAAAATCTTTAAACCTTTTAAATCTTTTTTTAACTTGTATATGAGAGTATTAACAGGGCACTGCAGGGGTCTATATATGTTCCACTCTGTTTATGAAAGGAGGCAATTATAAAATAACAGATCGGTTGCATAAAAAAAACTCGGGTGGTTAAGTTTCTGGATACCACAACACAAAGTGCGGTACTTATTGACCAGTGTGAGGCTACTCCTGGTTTTAATGCCGTTATCAAATCCTTTCATAACCGTGAGACAGAGCACTGAGACTGCTGCTCATTGACAGGCCGAAGCAATTCTGTCCCAATGGGCCTCTTACAGAGGGATAAGAGAAGGCCATTCAGCCCATATTAGCCTGTTGCTACTTGAAAAGGTGGAATTCTGGAATATTGGCACATTTTGCCAACAGAATCATTCAGAACGAAGACATGTGTCACTGCAGCTGTATGAGGTGTTACTGAGAGGGCACCTGGAGTACATTGTGTTGTTTGTGTTTCTGTAACTGAGAAGGGATGGACCTACATCTGATACAGTTTACCGGCTGCTCGTAATCCACGGGTTGCTGTGTCATTTAATGTCTCAGGTCTGTTACACAAGGACAGGAGGAGGCCATTCAGCCTTTCCAGTCTATTACAGAGGGCCAAGAGGAGCCTCTCGAGCCTGTTCAGAGGGGAAGGAAGTGTTTATTTAACTTTCCAGTCTGATACACATAAATATTAGTTTTAAATTAGTTTTGGAATAGGAAAGACCTGATGTAAACATTAAAGTTCGAACTTGGAACAAGGCCAATTTTGAAAGTGTGAGGTGAGCCCTGTGAAAGGCTAATTGGAATACCCTATTCACAGGTAAAGGGATGGTTGGAAAATGCAAGGCCATCAAAACTTTGTTTCAGAGAGTCCAGAGCCAACGTGTTCCCATTAGTGAGAGGGGCAAAGCTGGTGGGTGCAGGGAGTGCTGGATGGCTAGATATATTGATGCTCTGGTCAAGGTAAGGAAGGAGGCATATGTCAGGTAAACAGAGCTGAGATCAAGTGAATCCTGAGAGGTGTATAAGGGCAGAAAATGTATCGTCAATGGGGAAATCGGGCCTGAAAAATGTGGACAAGTGATGGCTTTAGAAATAGGGTTAATGAGGCATTGAGGAAATTCTACAAATCCTTTTATGGGAAAAGACTAACTAGGGAGAGAATAGGGCACGTTAAAGGTCAGTAAGGCTACCTATGTGTGGAACCACATATACATAGGTTGGAGGGATACTAAACAAGTAGTTCTCCTCAGAGTTTAATGTGGAGAATGTTACAAGAGTGAGAGAATGAAGAAATATGTAATGATAAGTTGAAAAGAGTCTATATTACAAGGACGTGTTGGACATTTTAAAGGTGAACAAATCCCTGAAACCTGAGCAGTTGTATCCCAGATATTTGTGGGAAGTTAGGACATCGATTGCTCAGCATTTTGCTGATATATTTGTGACATTGATTTCAAAAGGTGAGGTGTCAAAAGCCTGGAGGGCTGCTAACATAGTGTCATTATTTAAGAAAGTAAGGAAAAAACAGGTAACTATAGATCGATGAGCCTAACGTTAATGGTGACTAAATTGTTGGAGGGGATTTCGAGGAAAAGGATCGCTATGCATTTGGAAGGACAAGGACTGAAGAGGGTTTTGTACATTGGAGATCACGTCTCAATGACTCGGTGGAATTTTTTGAGGAAGTGATGAAGATGGTCGATGAAGGCAGGAGAGTGGATGTTGTCTTCATGGAATTCAGTAAGAAAACCAAAATGTTCTACATGGTAGATTGGTTAGCAAGGTCAGACTGCCTGGGATCCAGGAAGAGCTCACCATTTAGATCCAACATTTTCTGAATATCGGAGACAGGGCGTGACAGTGGACATCTAGAACATAGAACATAGAACAATACAGCACAGAACAGGCCCTTCGGCCCACGATGTTGTGCCGAACATCTATCCTAGATTAAGCACCCATCCATGTACCTATCCAATTGCCGCTTAAAGGTCGCCAATGATTCTGACTCTACCACTCCCACGGGCAGCGCATTCCATGCCCCCACCACTCTCTGGGTAAAGAACCCACCCCTGACATCTCCCCTATACCTTCCACCCTTCACCTTAAATTTATGTCCCCTTGTAACACTCTGTTGTACCCGGGGAAAAAGTTTCTGACTGTCTACTCTATCTATTCCTCTGATCATCTTATAAACCTCTATCAAGTCACTTCTCATCCATCGCCGTTCCAACGAGAAAAGGCCGAGAACTCTCAACCTATCCTCGTACGACCTATTCTCCATTCCAGGCAACATCCTGGTAAGTCTTCTCTGCACCATCTCCAAAGGTTCCACATCTTTCCTAAAGTGAGGCGACCAGAACTGCACACAGTACTCCAAATGTGGCCTAACCAAAGTCCTGTACAGCTGCAACATCACTTCACGACTCTTGAATTCAATCCTTCTGCTAATGAACGCTAATACACCATAGGACTTCTTACAAGCTCTATCCACCTGAGTGGCAACTTTCAAAGATCTATGTACATAGACCCCAAGATCCCTCTGTTCCTCCACCTGACTAAGAACCCTACCGTTAACGCTGTATTCCGCATTCTTATTTGTTCTTCCAAAATGGACAACCTCACACTTGGCAGGGTTGAACTCCATCTGCCACTCCTCAGCCCAGCTCTGCATCATATCTAAGTCCCTTTGCAGCCGAAAACAGCCCTCCTCACTGTCCACAACTCCACCAATCTTCTTATCATCTGCAAATTTACCGACCCACTCTTTGACTCCCTCATCCAAGTCATTAATAAAAATTACAAACAGCAGAGGACCCAGAACTGATCCCTGCGGAGCTCCACTTGTAACTGGGCTCCAGGCTGAATATTTACCATCTACCACCACTCTCTGACTTCGACCGGTTAGCCAGTTTTCTATCCAATTGGCCAAATTTCCCTCTATCCCATGCCTCCTGACTTTCCGCATAAGCCTACCATGGGGAACCTTATCAAATGCCTTACTAAAATCCATGTACACAACATCCACTGCTCTACCCTCATCCACATGCTTGGTCACCTCCTCAAATAATTCAATAAGACTTGTAAGGCAAGACCTACCCTTCACAAATCCGTGCTGGCTGTCCCTAATCAAGCATTGTCTTTCCAGATACTCATAAATCCTATCCCTCAGTACCCTTTCCATTACCTTGCCTACCACAGAAGTAAGACTAACTGGCCTGTAATTCCCGGGTTATCCCTATTCACTTTTTTGAACAGGGGCACAACATTCGCTACTCTCCAGTCCCCTGGTACCACCCCCGTTGACAGTGAAGACGAAAAGATCATTGCCAACGGTACTGCAATTTCCTCTCTTGCTTCCCACATAATCCTAGGATATATCCCGTCAGGCCCGGGGACTTGTCTATCCTCAAGTTGTTCAAAATGTCCAACACATCTTCCTTCCTAACAAGTATCTCTTCTAGCTTACCAGTCCGTTTCACACTCTCCTCTTCAACAATACGGTCCCTCTCGTTCGTAAATACTGAAGAAAAGTACTCATTCAAGACCTCTCCTATCTCTTCCGACTCAATACACAATCTCCCACTACTGTCCTTGATCGGACCTACCCTCGTTCTCGTCATTCTCATGTTTCTCACATATGCATAAAATGCCTTGGGGTTATCCTTGATCCTATCCGCCAAGGATTTTTCATGCCCTCTCTTAGCTCTCCTAATCCCTTTCTTCAGGTCCCTTCTGGCTATCCTGTATACCTCCACTGCTCTGTCTGAACCCTGTTTCCTCAACCTTATGTAAGCCTCCTTCTTCCTCTTTACTAGACATTCAACCTCCCTCGTCAACCAAGGCTCCCTCACACGACCATTTCTTTCCTGCCTGATAGGTACATACATATCAAGGACACGTCGTATCTGTTCCTTGAAAAAGTTCCACATTTCCACCACAACCTTCCCTGACAGCCTATGCTCCCAACTTATGCTCCTCAAATCCTGTCTTTCAGCATCGTAATTTCCCTTCCCCCAATTGTAAAATCTACCCTGTGTGCGCACCTATCTCTCTCCATAACCAAGGTGAAAGTCACAGAATTGTGGTCACCATCACCAAAATGTTCACCCATTAACAAGCCCATCACTTGTCCCGGTTCATTACCGAGTACCAAATCCAATATGCCTCCCCTCTGGTTGGACAATCTATATACTGAGTTAGAAAAGCTTCCTGGACACTAGTCATTAAACATGGAGACCTGTGACCAGTGGCGTGCCGCAAAGATCAATAGGGGGTACATTGCCTTTTGTCACTTATGCAAATCATTTGCATTTGTGTACATGAAGTATGATCAGTAAGTTTGTAGATAATACCAAATTTGGTGGTGTAGTCGTCAGTGGAGAATGATTTCTCAGACTATAATGGGACTTTGTTGAGGTGAACCGAGGAGTGGCAGATGGAGTTTATTTTAGATAAATGTAAGATGTTGCATTTTGGCAAGACAAATCAGGGCAAGTCATGTAGGCAGGGTCCTGTCGAAATCTGCCAATCAGGGAGAACTCCATCGAAATTATCGAATCCCTACAGTGAGGAAACAGCCTATTTGGCCCATCGAGGCCACACCGAACCTCTAAACAGTATCCCACTGGACAAACCCCTACCCTAAACCTCCGAGCCTGCATTTCCCATGGCTAATCCACCTCGCCTACACATCCCTGGGTACTTTACGCAATTTAGCATAGCCAATCTACTCTTATCTGTATATCTTTATACTGTCAGAGGAAAACATGGCATCCGGAGGAAACTCATGCAGACACGGGGAGAATGTGCAAACTCCACACAGGCAGTCATTCAAGGATGGAGTTAAACCCAGATCACTGTGCTTTGAGGTAGCAATGCTAGCCACTGAGCTACTGTGTCACCTTGTGGTGCAGGTTCTCCGTTCCTTGAAAGTGCCGTCGCAGGTAGATAGTGTAGTGAAGAAGGCAATTCGTGATCTTTCCTTTGCTGGTGCGTGCTTTGACTCTAAACATTTTCAAGACATGTTGCCCCATTCCAAGACTTTGTTTTGGCCACTTTTGTAATACTGCCTTTAATTATGGTCTCCCTGCTGTCGGAAAGATGTTGTCAAACTTGAAAGGGTACAGAAGAGATTTAAAAGAATGTTGCAGGGGTTGGAGGGTTAGAGTTACAGCGAGAGTTTGAATAGGCTGGGACTATTTTCAAGTGTTGAGGCTGAGGGGTGACGTTAAAGAGATTTATAAAATCATGAGGGGCATAGATAAGGTAAACAGTCAACGTCTTTTACCCAGGATTGGTGAGTCCAAAATTAGAAGACAAAGATTTAAGGTGAGAGAGGAAAGATTTAAAAAGGGAGATGAGGGACAACATTTTCACACAGAGACTGCTGTGTGTATGGATCGATCAGCCAAAAGAGGTGGTGGAGGCAGGTATAGTTACACCATCTAAAGCATTTGGATGCATATATGCATGGGAAGTGTGTAGAGGGAGATGGGCCAAGTGCTGGCAAGGGGACGAGATTTATTTAAGATATTTGGTTGATATGGATGATCAGACCAAAAGGTTTTTTTTCCGTGCTGTACATCTCTGAGACTCTATTGTCTCTTGAGTGTATAACACCAGGAGGAGTCTATTCAGCTTCTGAATTCTGTCAGCTTGTTTGCTCAATTACTGAGAGTAAAATACAAAAATACATCATTCAGATTTTGAAGATGTTTTACAGAAACAGGAGAAAGGCTTTTAGTCTTTGTAAGGAATGTGAAGAGTCCATTAAGACCCTCAACTCCAATGCAACACCCTGGAGCAGCAGGTGAGCACAGAGCTATTGGAGCCTGTTACTCAGTAGCAGGAGGGGTCATCTACTATCACAAACCTTGGATCAGGAGGCAGACACTCAACAGTTCGAGACTGGGACACAGGAACAGGACGCAGTCATTCACCTGCTTGAGACTGGGGCACAGGGAAAGGAGGGAGTCACTCAGAGCTCGAGACTGGGACTCAGAAACAGGAGGCAGTCATTCAACTGCTTGAGGCTGGGACACAGGGACAGGAGGGAGTCACTCAGAGCTCGAAACTGGGGCACAGTGAAATCTGGAGATTAGTGAGGCCCCAGCATACTGTTATGCAAGAACAGCAGGAGGTGACTCACTCCCCACTCCACGCTGCTTGGAACAAACAGAAACATGTGAATAAGTTGCATTGGTGGTCCATTCAATCCTGCCCCACCATTCACAAAGACCACGTCTGATCTGATGGTGATTCCCTTATTCCATTTTACTGATACTCCCTCTCTGCAGCCTCTGCTCCATTTGTTGGTCATTTTGCAGACTCAGATGCTGTAACAACACTCACCATCACTCATCCAGAAGGATGGGTCTAACAGGATGAGTCATGATTTGAAGGGTCCAATCACAAGAATGAAAACACAAAATAAAGGTATTGTCAGATGTTTCATACTTTCACATTCGCAATCCAACTCACATTACATATTCAGGATGGAGCACTGTATAGGTCCGGCTAGTGTACTGCTGTATGCAACCCAGCAATGTCCAGAGTGAAACTCTGTGCAGCCCACACCAATACTTGATCTATAAACATGGGCCAAATGTTCAGTGCGTGGAGTTGTGCAGTCCGCACTGGTTCATTCATATATAACCCCAGGCTGTTACATTGTTCAGTAACACTACGTTAGATCACTGCCCAGTGTGGGGGAAAATGTAACCAATGATGGAAGTGACAGGATGTGCAGTTCCCAACCATTTACAGCTCCATATCTCCACTGTACCTTAACAAGGGGTGCTGCGACTGTGAAAATCACTGCGAGGAAGAGATGTAAATGGAAACAATTTAAATACCAATAGTTCTGATAAAGGTGCATATCACTCTAGTATTTAATGATGAAATAACTGAAATAATATCCAATGATGTTTTGTGAACTGGGCAAAGAAGTAAGAGCAGGATGGTGATGTTATCGTGGTTACATTATAAGCCTCTAAATAATCAATGGGAATTAGAGGAACAAACATGCAGGGAGACTGGCTGGACTTGCAGGAGCAATAAAGTTGTCATAATAGTTGATTTTAATTTTTCTAACATAGACTGGGACTTCCAGATGGTTAAGAACTTAGATAGAACGTAATTTGTTAAGTGTGTTCAGCATAGTTTCCTGAACTATAAGCAATATATAGAGGGTCCTACTGGGGAAGGGACAATCTAAACCTACTGTTGGGAAATAGGGGTAGGATAGGTGACGGAGGTAAAGTGGGGGAGAATTTTGGGAAAAGTGACTAGGACGGTATTAATTTTAAAATAGTTATGTTGGGACAAAATTATTCCACGGATTCAAGTTCTAAGTTCTAAGAAGACTGGGCCGTAAAAATATCCCTTAGTCAAGAAGTGCTGCAAAGAAAGCGTTGAGGTGGGCACAATAACAACATTGGAAAGGTATTTGACAAAAACACAAATAGGAAAGGATTAGATGGATGCAGAAAACGGGCAGGGAAATGGGGTGAGTGTGCATACAGAGCAAGGGCAGGGAAATGGGATGAGTGTGGATACAGAGCAAGGGCAGGGAAATGGGGTGTGTGTGGATACAGAGCAAGGGCAGGGAAATGGGGTGAGTGTGGATATAGAGCAAGGGTAGGTAAATGGGGTGAGCGTGGATTCAGAGCAAGGGAGGGAAATGGGGTGAGTGTGGATACAGAGCAGGGGCATGGAAATGGGGTGAATGTGGATGGAGACTTTGGTTGGCATGGACCAGCTGGGCTAAATTGTCAGCCATACTGGCATTCTCGTGCAGTATGACTGTAAGTGAGTGTGTTTTGGAGTGGAGGCAGAATGGGGGAGACTGAGAAAATATGTCATGGAAGGATATGTTCACAGGTTTCAGAATGCTGAAATGAAGCCATTTCGATAGTATCATGCAACACGGGTCAGTATTATGAAGAATTATGAGTGAAGGGATATTGCTGTGAGTTCAGGTGACGGAGAGTTTTGGATGAACATTTGTTCTGCAGCTTTGTAACTGGGAGTGAGGACAGCAGAGTCATCGCCTCACTGGGCTGAATCTAACAAAAAAACTGTCTCAGTGTCAATTTCATTGAGTGTGACAGAGGGGTTGTATGCACGAGGCCGAGCTAGTTTCCTGGTGCCATCTTACCAAATTCATCTCATTAACTACCCACCCCACTCCATAGTGTCCCTCTCATACAATGCCAGCCCGGTTCTCCCACCCATCATGACTGGAGGGACTCACAGTCGCCTGGATGCCCCTGGATATTCTGTGATTCCTGGCAATGATGTCATCTCTAAAAGGCCAATTGTCACACGTTTGACCTTTCTCAGTTTGGAGCTGCCCTGCACAGTTTACCCCGGGCATGGCAGCTAAGGGGAAATTACACCACGGTTTGTCGACAGCAGCACGAAGGTCCTGGTGGATGGGCTAGTACAGAGGGGGACCATTCTCTTCCCAGAGGGAGCCACACCACCAGACCCACTGAGCATGGTCTGAGCTCCCCACCCAGCTTAGCGCAGTATCTGCGGTCTGAAGAAATGTCCAGCAATACAGGACAAGCAGCAATAACCTTCCCGCTCCGTCAGGATAAGGGTCATTGTATTCTCTCTGCTCCTTCACACTCACTGTCTATCTGTTATAGCACCGACCCACGAACAAGGCTCATGCTCCACCACTCTCACTACTGCATGCATCATCTTCCCTCTCTTTCTCTCTTGCATTTCTAATGCCCCCCACACAGTTATAGAATATGCTGGAGAAAGCCAATTATGGAATGTTCCAGATAATGTTCCAACTTATTCCCAGTTTCAGAAAAATGGCTGTGCCCCAGTGTGTAACACATAAGAGGGTGGAGTAGAGATGTACGTTTTTCAAATCACACACAATTAAAATCCATCATGAGGCCATTCAGTGCTTCAAATATGCACCAACATTCATTACGTTCAGTGGTGATCTGATGGTTTTCTCAGCTCCATGTCACAGGAGCTTTCATTCATTCAACCGCCAGCTTCCTGTTACCGAGCAGACGATTCTCAGAAGTTTTATTTTACCCCGGTTTCTTCCAGCATGCGTTCAGAAGGCATTTCGCATGGGGACGGAATCTCCGAACAATATATTTCATCTGCTTTATAAAATCATGCAGCAGTCAGCATGCTTGCCACAGACCAATCAAAAACATGCACTTATTTTATGGTTATCGATGTCCAATCACAATTAGTCATTCTGGTTATTTCACTTGTCTCACCTTATTGTATTCAGCCAAAGACAGCTTCCAAACACTTGTCTCAATATAAAATACAATTTCTAGCAGAGAACGTTTTGATCCTCAGCCGTTATCATGACCGTTACATCAAATATACATTTTACCTTGTCATGAATGTTTCTCTTGCCCTTTGACTGTGACTGATTCTGCGTGTAACAGTTACACAGTCTCCCACTCAGTTGGCTGGATGGTTGGTTTGTGATGCAGAGGGAGGACACCAGCGCAGGTTTAATTCCCCACACTGACAGAGGTTACCATGAAGGGGATGCTCTCTCAACCACACCCCATCACCCATCTGGTGAGTGGTCTGTCTAATAAAAGTTCTAGGGGACTCTATTCTATCAATGTTAGCATTTTGATTTTTTTAACAAAAAGTTTTATTAAAGAAGAGATTTTTATTATTATATTAAACCAATAACAAAGCAATTCAAATAACTGAAAAAAATTACACCCTTGTGCATGTAGATCCAAAACAAGTTAAAGTCTATAAACGGACAGAAGAAAAACAAAATAAACAATAAATAATTCGGCTCAGCATAACACAATGATCGCTCTCATTCTTCGAGAGCATTAAACATTCATATGTTCATAATCCTTCATATTTGATTCAATAGACAATATCGTCATGGCTTATAAATGCCCTTTGTAAAGTTGCAGGTAAGCCTGTATCGCGGTAATCCAAAAAGGGTTGTCATATCTTATATAAATCTGCTTTTCGGTGCACCACACTGGTGAGAGAGTCCAAAGGGATATTTCCCATGACGAGCTTACAACGACCCAACAGACCCTGGGGGTTTTCAGACATCCAACACAACCGAATATTCTTCCTCACACAGGAAGTATGGGGGAGATATTAAACGAGTATTTTGCATCAGTATTTACTGTGGAAATGGAATCGTAAAATGTAGGGAAATAGATGATGACACCTTGCAAATTGTTCATATTACAGAGGAGAAAGTGTTGGATGTCTTGAAACGGGTCCCCAGGACCTGATCAGGTGTACCCTAGAACTCTGTGGGAAGCTAGAGAAGTGATTGCTGGGCCTCTTGCTGATATATTTGTAATATGGATAGTCACAGGTGAGGTGTCGAAGACTGGACGTTGGCTAACGTGGTGCCACTGTTTAAGAAGGGCGGTTAGGACAAGCCAGGGAACTATAGATCAGTGAGCCTGATGTTGGTGGTGTGCAAGTTGATGGAGGGAATCCTGAGGGACAGGATGCACATGTATTTGGAAAGGCAAGGACTTATTAGGGATAGTCAACATGTCTTTGTGCGTGAGAAATCATGTCTCACAAATTTGATTGTGTTTTTTGAGGAAGTAACAAAGAGGACTGATGAGTGCAGAGGGGTAGATGTGATCTATCTGGACTTCAGTAAGGGTTGTGATAAGGTTCCCCATGGGAGACTGATTAGCAAGGTCAGATGTCATGGAATACAGGGAGAACTAGCCATTTGGATACAGAACTGGCTCAAAGGTAGAAGACAGAGGGTGGTGATGGACGGTTGTTTTTCAGAACGGAGGCCTGTGACCAGTGCAGTGCCAGAAGGATCGGTGCTGGTTCACTACTTTTGTCATTGACATAAATGATTTAGATGCAAGCATAAGAGGTACAGTTCGTAAGTTTGAAGATGACACCAAATGTTGGAGGTGTAGTGGCAGCGAAGAGGGTCACCTCAGATTACAATGGGATCTTGACCAAATGGTCAAATGGGCTGAGAAATGGCAGATGGAGTTTAATTAAGATAAATATGAGGTGCTGCACTTTTGGAATTTCAGCAGGACTTATGCACTTAATGGTAAGGTCCCAGGGATTGTTGCTGAACAAAGAGACCTTGGAGTGCAGGTTCATAGCTCCTTGAAAGTGGAGTTGCAGGTAGATCGGATAGTGAAGAAAGCGTTTGGTATGCTTTCCTTTATTGGTCAGAGTATAGAGTACAGGAATTGGAAGATCATATTGCGGCTGTACAGGACATTGGTGAGGCTACTGTTGGAATATTGCATGCAATTCTGGTCTCCTTCTGATCGGAAACTTGAAAGGTTTCGGGGAAGACTTACAAGGATGTTGCCAGGGTTGGAGGATTTGAGCTACAGGGAGAGGCTGAACAGGCTGGGGCTGTTTTCCCTGGATCGTCCCAGTCCGAGTGGTGACACTATAGAGGTTTGCAAAATTATGAGTGGCATGGATAGGGTAAATACGTAAAGTCTTTTCCCTGGGGTCGGGAAGTCCAGAACTAGAGGGCATAGTTTTAGGGTGAGAGGAGAAAGATATAAAAGAGACCTATGGGACAACTATTTCACCCAGAGGGTGGTGCGTGTATGGAATGAGCTGCCAGGTGTAGTGGTGGAGGCTGATGCAAGTGCAACATTTAAGAGGAATTTGGATGGGTAAATGAATAGGAAGGGTTTGGAGGGATATGGGCCGGGTGCTGGCAGGTGGGACTAGATTGGTTTGGGATATGTGATCGGCATGGATGGGTTTGACCGAAGGGTCTGTTTCCATGCTTTACATCTCTATGCCTCAATGACTCTACGAATTATAATAATCTCTGTTTTTGGTGCACCATTCTGGTGAGAAAGGCCAAACTGATATTCTCCACGATGAGCTTACAAAGACCCAACAGCCCCGGGGAGTTTTCAGACAATCAACACAACAGAATATTTTTCCTAGCACAGAAAGTAAGGGTATATATACTTTTTTTCAATGTGCATCTGCGTAAGATACTCTGGGCAGGCCCAGGAAAAGAGACCGGGTCCATCTCCAATTCGATCCCCAAGACCCACTCTACCACACCGAACACAATGCTTCTATACATATGAAGCCTGCAGCAGGGCCACATGCAATACGTAAGAGTGCCTGTAGCCATTCTGCATTTAGGACATGCTGAAGATAATCCCACTTTGAATTTTGAGAGAAAATCTGGCGTCAGATAGACCCTATGAAGAATTTTCAACTGCCTGGAATGTGTCCTATTACAGATCAAAATCCTTTGAGCATTTTCACAAATATCCTGCCATGTCTGTGAAGAGATCTAAACCCCCATCTCTCTCGAACAGATGTCATGAAGCTGCACAGTCTTATCTGAGGGGACACTCTCCAACTAATGATAAAGGGTGCTGACAGAGAGGGTATTCTTAACAATAAATACCCGCTTCTCTCTAGCAGATCTGTAAGAGTCTGTTGAAAGTAATTTTTTAATTAAATCTCTAATCTGAAAAAAACAGAAGAAGTCTCCACGGGCAAGTCCATACTCCCGAGTTATTTGATCAAATGATATCATTGTTTCTAAAGTCTGGTTGAAGATTTGTAGCTCGGGTGTCCGTTGTTGTGGTTCTGTTCGCCGAGCTGGAAGTTTTTGCTGCACTGATGATGTTCCCTAGCCAGGGAACGAAACGTTTGCAGCAAAAACTTCCAGCTCGGCGAACAGAACCACAATCATTGTTTCTCCTCAAGTAGCACGTGGTGGCTCAGTGGTTTGCACTGCTGACTCACACCACCAGGGTTTGCTTCCAGCCTTGTGTGACTGGCTGTGTGGAGTTAGTATATTGTCAACTGTGTCTGCGTAGGTTTCCTCCCACAGTCACGAAGATGCGCAGGTTAGATTAATTGGCCATTGCTAAATTGCTCAGAGTGTTCCAGGATTTCTAAGTTGGGGCATTAATCAGGGTAAATAATACATGGTAGGGGAATGGGTCTGGGTGGGTTTCTCTTCAGAGGGTCAAAGTGGACTTGCTTGGCCCAAGGACCTGTATCCACACTGTAGGGATTCTACTAATTCTAAATCACCCAAGCAAGGTACCCCCCTGCCTGCCCACAGTTTAAACCTGGAATCCATTATCTCCGGTTGACAATGCGGTATACCAATTATGGGGTAAGAAACATGGTAATGGCTGTGTTGCCCTCAATCTGACGCATTGTCCTTCATTCTTTAACAGTATTGATCATCATTAGTTTATGACAATACTCCAGAAAGGTTGTTATTTTATCTAATAACAACAGACTAATAAGGGTTCACTTTGTCTGTAAGACCTCAATGTCTAGCCATATTGATGCCGAGACCTCAGCGGCCCAGGCACTCAAATAGGATGAGAAAAACTTAATTGATTGCTTTTAGTCGTGGAAATCAACTCCCCACAGTCTGTGGGACAGTTGCAATTTTGTGAGCTCGATAAAGAATCGCTTCTAGTGCCAAATAAAAGAGCTAAACCAGTCATTCTTTTCCTACAAAAAAACATGTTAGCTTAAATTACTTACAGTGTGGAAACAGGCCCTTTGGCTCAACAAGTCCACACCGACCCGCCATTCACCTAGACCCATTCCCCTACATTTACCCCTTCACTCAACACTATGGGCAATTTAGCATGGCCAACTCACTTGACCTGTACATCCTTGGAGTGTGGGAGGAAACCCACGCAGGCACGGCGAAAATGTGCAAACTCCACACAGTCAGTCGCCTGAGCCAGGAAGTGAACTTGGTTCATTGGCGCTGTGAGGCAGCAGTGCTAACCACTGTGTCACCGTGCCACCCACATGCGTCATCTGTTTGGGAAATTTCAAAGAAAGCATTCACATGGGGTGTAGGAAATGAGGAAGGACATTCATTTTAATAACAGCTATCCGACCTAGCTAGGATATTGGAAATGCCTCCATCTTTGAAGGTCTTGTTTAATTTTGTCAAACAAATGGACATAGCTCACCTTAAATAAATAATAAATGACAGATGTAATGAAAATACTGAAATAGGGAATTCACCCCTGTGACCATTTAAAAGGAAACCAGGATTTGGCCTCAGTATCAGGTATCTCCCCAAGACCTCCCATAGGCATGGCCGCCAACTTTGGAAAATTAATCTTATCACCTGGAAAGGCAACAAATGAATTATTGCATTGCATCACATCGACTACCGAAATTGCGGAATTTGACAAAAAAAACATAAGACCCTCATCTGCATACAATGTAATCTTATGTGACTTCTATCCCACTTCTGGGACAGATATGATGGCATCCTGCCGGAAGGCCTCCGCCAGTGGATCAATCACCAACATAAACAACAATGGCGAAAGGTGTCAACCTTGTCGGCTGCCTGGAGAAATGTTAATATTACTGGTTGGCCACACCATTTGTGAGAACCGCAGCCAGATGATCACGGTAAAGGACCCTCACCAACCTGAGAAAAACTTTACGTAGACCAAACCGTTCTAATGTACAGAAGAGATCCGGCCACTCAACTCAATCAAATGCTTGCTCTCATCTAAAGGGATCAATAGTCCCTGGTCAGATTGTTGTTGACACTCTTGGATCACATTGAGTCACATCTTAACATTATAGGAAGATCTGCAGCCCTTTATAAAGCCTCTTTGGTCCACTTTGGCAATGGAAGGCAGCAAAGTTTCTCGCCTTAATCCACCGGTCTCAGACAGGATTTTGAAACCAACATTTAAAAGTGAGATTGGTGCGTAAGAAGCACGATCCTCCAGGGTCTTCCTCTCTTCAGCATCAGAGAGATATGAGCCTCTCTTAAGGATGGAGGGAGGGGTTCGTGACTGTATGAGTGACGGAACATGTTAAACATCAACCCTGACAATAGGTTTATAAATCATTTATGAAATTCACTCAGAAATCCGTCCGGAAGGTGCGCCTTGACATTCTGAAGCTGCTTCACACCCTCCTGCGCTGACAATGGTGCATTGAGGCACAACACTAATTCAGGGGTTACTCCTGGAAGACCCAGGTTCTTGAAAAATGACTCCATCTTAATCCATCTATCCTCATAATGTTCAGTCTGAAATAATTTGAAGAACAATCTCGGACAGGCTGCATTAATCTTTTTGGAATTGAAGGTAAGGATCCCAGTGCCTTCCCTCATGGCTTGAGAGGGGCGGTCGTTTTCCTGGCAAAGATAGGCTAAATACTTGCCTGGCTTATCAGCATGTTCAAATTGCCTTTGTTTTGCAAAAGTAAGTACCTTCTTGGCTGTCTGTGCGAGCGTGGAATTCACTGTAGACCGAAGCGTTGTGACCCTCTGCAGCTTAGCCACTGAGGGTCTATCGCAGTATGCCCTCTCGGCTGCCCTCAGCTGTGCCACAAGCCAGTGTTCCTGGACCCCCTTCTGCTGCATCCTAAGGAATAATTATTCCCTTGGCATAAGCCTTAACAATTTCCCATAGAATGGATGGGTTACTGGTTGAATCTGAATTAATGGCTAAGAAAGTTATGAATTCATTACAGAAATACTCAATGAACTAACTAGCCTTCAGAATAAAGGGATACATTCGCCAGTGTCTCGAATCTGTTATATTTCCCTTGATCTTAATCAATAAGTATGGTCAGAAATGGTAATATTCCCAATTGCGCAGTATGCCACCTAATCTAGGATTGTTGCAGGGATGGGGAAGAGATTAACCCTCGTGTGGCAGTTCAGTGGGTTAAAGAAGATAATAAAAGCCCTACTTGTGAGGTAGATGTGAGTCCACACATCTACCAGCTCTAGTTCTGCATACAAATCCACCAATTGGTTACATTATAACGAGGGTATTGAGGGACCTTTGGACATTCTGTCCACCGTGGGGTCCATAGGCAGTTGAAATCTCCTACGATAATGTGCCATGATGCAAGATAACTGAATTTGGAGAACGCATCTACCAGGATCTTAAGAGAGTGCGCCGGGAGTGGGGGGTGGTGGGGGGGCGGGGTGGTGGTGGGTGGGGTGTGTCGCAATTACTATTCAAAATACTGGATACTTACCATAGTTCAAGGCATGGGAATTATGATCCTCCCATGAGTGTCAAATACAATCGAGCAATTTAAATGGAAGATTCTTCTTATCCAGTATGGCTTCCCCCCTACTCCTAGTATTAAAAGATGAACAAAACCCGTTCAAACGCGTCCTGCTATAACGTCAAATGTTCCTGGCATCAAGGTGCATCTCCTGCAATAGGACAACATCCACCCTCTCTGTTTTAAGACTAGAAAGTATTTTTTTCTTTTGACTGGTCAGTGGCTCCCCTTAATGTTCCAGGCACACCATTTAAGCACATCATTATCCAGAACACACTGTAGCAACATTTGAACTCGAGAGAGGAAGAACTAGAATTACTGATCATTAATAAACAAAGTCTCATAGAGCTTAAAAACTACACAATCGAAAACTACTACAACTGACAAGCTCTCAAAACTTTCCAAAACTAAACATAAAAAAACAAAAAAACTAAACAAAATCTATAGGGGAATTTAACATATCCTTAAAGTTTTCGTTTTCTCTGCAGAGTCAGATGAGTTCATGGATCCATTAAATGCAATACGGAGAATCGTTGGGTACCAGAGGGAATATTGATCCGCGAGTTCCCTTACTCTTCTCTTGAAAGGTGTTAGGCTTGGAAGCAGGTGAGCACTTTGGTGATAGCGATTAAAGTTCTGTTATGTTTACTTTAGTGATAGCAAGGGATAGGTGGATACCACTGGGCAAGAGTTACAGCTGGGGGAAAAGCAATTACGATGCGATTAGGCATGATTTAGGAAGCATAGGAAGGGGATAGGTACATTACAACTGAGGAGCTTATTCAAGGAAAAACTACCATGTGTCCTAGGTAAGTATGTACCTATCAGGCAGGGAGGAAGCTGTAAGGTGCGTGAGCCGTAGTTTACGAAGGAAATGGAATCTCTGATCAAGAGGAAGAAGAAGGCTTACGTTAGGATGAGATGTGAAGGCTCAGTTAGGACGCTTGAGGTTTACAAGGTAGCCAGGAAAGACCTAAAGGGAGAGCTCAGAAGGGCCAGGAGAAGACATGCGAAGTTGTTGCTGGATAGAATCAGGGTAAACCCTACGGCTTTCTATAGGAATTTAAGGAATAAAAGAATGACAAAAGTAAGATTAGTGCCAATCAAACATAATATTGGGAAGTTGTGTGTGGAGTCAAAGGAGATAGGGGAAGCACTAAGTGAATATTTTTCAACAATATTCACCTAGAAAATGACAATGTTGTCGAGGAGATTACTGAGACACAGGGTACCTCGTTGGGATTGAGGTTCACAAGGAGGAGGTATGACAAATCCTGCAGAGTGTGAAAGTATGTAAGTCTCCTGGGCCGGATGGGATTGAGCCTAGGATCCTCTGGAAAGCCAGGGAGGAGATTGCCGAGCCTTTGGCATTGATCCTTAAATCGTCATTGTCTACAGGAATAGTGCCAGAAGACTGCAGGATGGGAAATGTGGTTCCTCTGTTCAAGAAGGTCAGTACAGAAAATCCTGATAATTATAGACCAGTGAGCCTTACTTCAGTTGTTGCTAAAGTGTTGGGAAAGGTTATAAGAGATAGGAGTTATAATCATCTAGAAAATAAAAAAATGATTAAGATAGTCAGCATGGTTTTGTGAAGGGTAGGTCGTGCCTCACAAACATTATTGAGTTCTTTGAGAAGGTGACCAAACAGGTAAATGAGAGTAAACCGGTTGATGTGGTGTATATGGATTTCAGCAAGGCGTTCGATAAGGTTCACCACAGTCGGCAATTTTGCAAAATGCAGAGTCGTGGGATTGTGGGAGATATAGCAGTTCTGATCAGTAATCAGCTTGCTGAAAGACGACAGAGGGTCCTGGTTGATGGGAAATGTTCATTCTGGAGTCCAGTTAGTAGTGGGTCGGTGTTGGGTCCTCTGCTGTTCATCATTTTCATAAACGACCTGGATGAGGTGTACAAGGGTGGGTTAGTAAATTTCCAGACGACACTAAGGTCGGTGGAGTTGTGGATAGTGACGAAGGATGTGATAGGTTACAGGCAGACATAGATAAGCTGCAGAGCTGGGCTGAGAGGTGGCAAATGGAGTTTAATGCGGACAAGTGTGAGGTGATTCACTTTGGTCAGAGTAACCGGAATGCAAAGTACTGGGCTAATGGTAAGATTCTTGGTAGTGTAGATGAACAGAGATCTCGGGGTCCAAGTACACAGATCACTGAAAGTTGCCACACAGGTTGACAGGCTTGTTAAGAAGGCATACAGTGTATTAGCTTTTATTAATAGAGGGATCAAGTTCAGGAACCATGAAGTTATGCTACAGCTGTACAAACTCTAGTGCGGCCGCACTTGGAGTATTGTGTACAGTTCTGGTCACCACACTATAAGAAGGATGTGGAAGCATTGGAAAGGGTGCAGAGGAGATTTACTCTGATGTTGCCCTGTGGAAGGAAGGTCTTACGAGGAAAGGCTGAGGGAGTTGAGGCTGTTTTCGTTAGAGAGCAGAAGGTTGAGAGGTGTCTTAATAAAGACATATAAGATAATCAGAGGGTAAGATAGGGTGAGCCGTTGTCCAAGAATGGTGACGGCGAGGATGAGGGTGCATTGCTTTAAATTGAGGGGTGATAGATATAGGACAGATATCAGAGGTAATTCGTTTAGTCAGAGAGTGGTAAGATTATGGAATGCTTTGCCTGCAACAGTAGTAGATTCGCCAACTTTAAGTACATTGGACAAGCATATGGACGTACATGGAATAGTGCAGGTTAGATGGGCTTCTGATTGGTAAGACAGGTCGGCGCAACATCGAGGGCCGAAGAGCCTGTACTGCGCTGTAATGTTCTATGTTTTATATCATCAAATGATTTTTTTTTTCTCTGAATCACCGCCGCTGAAAAATACCGAAAGGACATAATCCTGGAGCCCGTGAATGAAAGCCATTGGATCTTTGCCCTGGGTTCTGGAAGCTTCCATTAGTCTTTGTTTATCCCCATACCTATGTAACCACACGAGGACAGGGTGAGAGCGCTGGTCTGACCCTGACCAGTGCATCGTAACCCGATGAACTGTCTCAGTCTTCACCCGTCCCTCTTCAGTTTCGAAGTGAAGGAATCACTGCAGCCAGTTCTCAAAAAATACTCATTGGCTGACCACCTGCTGTCTGGGCCAGCAGACCGACAATGTGAATATTCTTCATCCTGCTCCTGTTCTCAAAGTCGTCATCATGTTCAGTTAAAATACAGAACTATTTTTCTGGATGTTCTGGAGCAGTGTAATTTTGCACCACAGTCTACATTTTCCCCTACACTGCAAATTGCTGCCCATTCCTTGATAATCCTTGACTCTGTTATTACTTATGAATCTTCTGTCTGTGCCTCAAAAATATTCAATATCTCTGCCTCCAATGCTCTGCTGGGAAGAGAGTTCCAAATACTCTCATCACAGAGAAAACAAAAATTAACCTCAAGTGAGTGTGAGATTATTTTTGTCTCCATACCTGAGAAAGGACATAATTAATTTGGAAGCAGTTCGGAGATGCTTCACTTCATGTATTCCAGGGAAGAGGGTCTTATATTATGAAGGCTTTAACAGGTTACTTTTGGAATGAGAGGTGATGTTATTGAAACATACAAAGCCTAGAGGAGTGTGGATCCCCCGGACCTGCCCCCATACTCTATCCATGTAAAACTGCATTTCCCATCACTAACCTATCTAACCTACACACCCCTGGGCACTTTGGGTAATTTAGCTTGGCCAATCCGCTCTAAGCTGCGTATCTTTGGACTGTGGGAGGAAACTGTAACTCTGGGAGGAAACCCACACAGACATGGGGAGAATGTTCAAAATCCACATAGAGGGTTGCCCGAGGTTGGAATTGAACGCAGCTCCATAGCGATGAGAGGTAACAGTGCTAACCACAGATCCACCATGTGGTGCATCTGTTAGTTCTATTAGTTACGTGTGGCTGACTAAAGAAATTTCCCTGACTTGTTCCTGTCACTGAACCTCACCCAGTCTGAGAACTTTATCATCAGACCTATCACCAATCTGGTTACATTTACAATTTGTTGTGAGCCATGGAGGAGTGGGACGAGAAAAGGAAACAGTGACACCCTCCAACCTCTGTCAGAGCAGGAATTAGGAGAAATTCACAAAGTGGTATTTCATTCCAGTGGGAATTCTCTTTCCCAAAAGTTTGTGATGGCCAGATATTTATATTATACTGAGGCTGCTTTGCCTGATTGTCTATAAACAGGTGAATCAGGGTTAATGGTGCATGGAGAGCAAAGTGCAACTGGGACCACAATGAGATGTGCCACGACCTTATTTACTGGCCGAATGCCCCCCTCGTATCCCTCAGCCCTGTGTTCTGATGTTCCATCCAGCCCTTCCAACCTGTTACACAGGGACAGATCGAGGCCACTCCCATGGTTAGGTGCATTTGTGGAAATGTGCTTGTAAAATGCAGGCTTGGCCAGAAAGTGCCCCCACCACCCCACAATCACTGTTTCCAGGCTTCCCCTCTCTAACGTCTGCTCCAGTTGTGCAACATATTGCTGCCCCAGATATGCTGGGAATACAGACCCAACCCCCACCCAGGGTTAAAACAACAAATCCTCTGCTCTCCCTGAATGCAACATTTTACAACATGATTTCCAGGAAAATAACTCATTACTTTCCAAAAGCAGAGCGTGTTAAATTAATAAATAGGAACAGAAGTAGGTCAATTGGCCTCTCAAGCTAGCCCTGTCATTTAATAAGGACATGGCTGATCTACTCCAGGGCTCAGCTCCACTTTCTTGCAGACTCCTTGTATCCTTCCACACCTCTCTGGGTCAGGAAATTCCAGACATTCACTACCTTCTGAGAGAAGACATCGGTTTGCAACTCAGATTGAAATCGATGTTCCTGATTCGGTATCTATATCCTCGAGTTCGTCACTTTGGCCAAGCATGGAAACAACTTCTCAATATCTACCTTCCCAAGCCCCTGCTGTGTCTTGTATGTTTCAGCAGTGTCACTTCTCATTCATTTAAACCCCAATGGATGATCACCTCACCATTTTAGAAATTCTCAATAACTAAACCTTTTCATTCCAGGAAGCTGCCAAATGTACCAACCTAGTTACTTGCTGCATCAGCATACTGACGTTATGTTTCATACACAGGAAGACTCCAATCCCTTTGTACTGCTCCTTTTCTGGAAGTCCTCTCCATTAAATAACAGCCTGCCTTTTGATTCTCAGTGTCATCCTCAAACTCGGATGTATATTGCACTCAGCTCCCTCCTTCAGGCTATCAGCATAGATTGTAAATAACTGATGCCATCAGACTGATGTTTGTGGTACTTCAGCAGATACATCTTTATCACAATGATCCATTAATCCTGACTCTCCGATTTATGTGTTAAACAGTCATCATCCCATATTAATACAGAATCCGACATCCTAGAGCTTCTGTTTTCTGTAAGAACTTTTATTTTGTAATCCCTTGTGAAAAATCTCTGGAAAGTTCTGTGTTGACCAGATCCCCTTTATCAAACCCACTTGTTACATTCTCAGGCATCTCCAGAAACACTTTGCATGATTTTACGGGGTAAAATATAATTTCCCTTTCACAAACCCACACTGACTCTACGTGAAGCTTTTCTAAATGTCCATGCTGGGCATGTTTTCCAAACTATACTAGTCCCATCTGATTTCATTTGGTCCATATGCCTCTAAGTTTTTCCCAGTCATATGTTTGCCCAAATGAGTTTTAAATGTTGCAGCTGTACTCGCACCTCCCACTCTTCCCCTGGCAGCCCATTCCATACCACACCACACTCTGTGTAGAAACGTTGTCCCTTCTTCCCTTTTAAATCTTCCCTCTAACACCTTAAACCCATTCCCTCTATGCTTTAACTGCCCCAGCCCGTGGAAAAGATCTTGGCTATACACCCTATCCATTCGTCTAATGATTTTATAAGATTCTACAATGTCAGCCCGCAACCTTCTACCCTCCGTCTGATACTAACTTCAAATTTGAAACTATCTTCAACATGACAGATAACTAATACTCAGCCAAAACTTCATACTGTTATTTGTTTTTCTCCATGTTACAATCCTAAGGCAGCATGAAAAGCTCACGAGTGCCAATAAGAAGTTAAGCATCTCAATTCCTTTGTCTAAAGGGGGTGATGATCACGACAGTGAAAACGTATCTGTGGCCAGATCTACATAATAACACATAGACAACATTCTCCCTCCTGGCCTCCCTATGACCGTGTGTGGTTTTGTCAGCTTGATCTTGCATTCAAAAGAGAGAACCCCTTTCCCCCATTCACACCTTAATTTAAACCCGTTTTGCAGAATCTTCTCATTCACCACTGCTAAAAGCCCGTTTATCTTTTGCCACACCCTCTTTTCCCTGCCACCCATCCCCCACTTCTGGAAAAGAGTTAAAATACCATTTTTCAATTGTATTCAGTTCTGAAGAAGTGTCACACTGGACTGGAAACGCTAACTCTGTTTCTCTGTCTCTGCAGACGCTGACAGATCTTCTCAGATTCTTCAGAAATGAATAGGCACAGAACAAATTTTCAATTAAACAATTTAATGGGTGGCACGGTGGCCCAGTGGTTAGCACTGCTGCCTCACAGCGCTAGAGACTCGGGTTCAATTCCCGCCCATGCCGACTAATTGTGGAATTTGCACATTCTCCCCGTGTCTGCGTGGGTTTCCTCCGGGTGTTCCGGTTTCCTCCCACAGTCACAATGATGTGCAGGTTAGGTGAATTGCCTGTAGTGTTGGGTGAAGGGGTAAGTGTAGGGTTCTGGGTGGGTTGCGCTTCGGTGGGTCAGTGTGGACTTGTTTGGCCGAAGGGCCTGTTTCCACACTGTAGGTAATCTAACCAAATAACTATGGATACTGGAAATAAGATTCTAAAAAATGCTGCATATATTGGGAGCTTTCACTGGACTTGAAACTTTAACTCTGCAGTCACTCCAGAAAATGGTACAACATCTGTTTCTGTGCAATTTCTGTTTTTGAACAATTTCCCAATGACATATGTCAAAGATGTCCAAACATCTTGTCCAACATGGAGCGCTGTACACTGGGAACTGAACAATAACGCATGGTGCAGATGTTCGTTGACTCTGAAATTGCATAAGTTTGGCATCACTGACACTACAGAGCTCTGAATCTTGGTCAGGGAGAAAAACAGAGAGAAAGACGTTCACTTCGAACACAGAAGATGGCATTACGGAAAGGAGAAGTTTCAGATTAGTACCTTAAATGGATTGAGTTTATACAACAATTTGGAAGCGTGGCACCAAGGAAAGACTTCCAGCAGAATGAGAATATGAAAATGGAAGTATTTCCACATTAGAAACCAGAGTAGGTCACTGAGTACAGGGCTGATGGGTGAATGGGTCTCGGTGTGAAATGGGGCACAGTCAGTGGAATTGAATTGTAAATATTGAGGCTTAAACTGGGTTATCATCTGATGGTGTAGATCACAGCAGCAGAAGAAGCAGAATTGTTTTCAATGACAATCTGTAACTTTTTCATCAAGATAATTCATCAGTCCACCATTACCATCAAGCCGATCCATGGTTCAGTGATGAGTGTGGGTGAACATGCCAGGGTCGGAATCACGTGCACCTAAACCTGATGACAATCCATTAATGCGACCACACTTGACTGGTTACACTCCAAGCAGCAGGACTAACATCTGATGCAAAGGGAGAAATGATCCCAAGACTAACAAATCAGCGTTAAGCTCTGTCGGCCTGTCAAAACCATGCATAAAAGTCGATGGACCATTAAACAACTTACTGGAAGAGAGGACTCCACAAATATCCGTACCCTAAACAATAGAACAGCCCTGTACATCAGTGTTAAAGATGCAGCATCTGCACCATCCTTAGCCAGAAGTGTTGAGTCGATTATTCACCTCACCCTCGCCATGATGCCCAAAGAATCACAGATGACAATCTACAACCAATTCAATTAACTGCACGTGACATGAAAAAAAAAGCAGCTGGACACTGTCGATACGACTAAGGCAGTGGGCCCTGACCCCATTCCTGCAATAGGACTGAAGACTTGTGCTTCACAAAAAGCCGTGTCCCTGGGGAAGCTGTTTCATTTCAGCTCCAACTCTGACATCTCCCTGGCAATGTGGAAAATTACTGAACTATGTCCAATCCGCTAAGAGGAGGATTACTGCAATCTGACTATTTACTAGTCCTTCAGTCCCATCACGACAGTTACATTGGTGGGAGTTCTTCTTGACAGAACTGTCAAGCAACACAGAAATAATCTCCTCAGTATGGTTTCCGATAGGTCCCCATGTGGAAATGGTGCTGTTGTGGAAGTGTCACCGGATTACTAATCCAGACCAGACTAATGCTCTGACAGCTGGCGCAAATTAAAAACAATTAACAAAATATCAAAATCTAAAATCTGGTGTCAGTAATAGTGATCTTGTGTTCAATGTCAATTGTAAATATCAATCTCCTTCCCCAATGTACTTTCAAGAAGTGAATCTCTTGTGCTTTCCTGGTGTGGCGTAAAAGTGACCCCAGACACACAGACAGGTGATAAACTCTTCAAAGGTCTCTGAATCGGCCAAGCAAGGTACTTAATTATATCAAATTGCACTAAGGTCTAAAAGGATAAACCCGTAATGAACACCAGGCCCCAGCCTCGTTATCAGAAAAGGGAACGGTAAACACAATACTATCGACCCTGCAGAGACCTCCTTCCTAACAGCTGAGAGCTTGTGATAGCATTTGCAGAGCTTTCCCACGGACTGCACAGATACGTTGTGACAGGAGTAGGTCATACAACACATTTAACTTTCCCTGCGCTAGTTAATGGCCGAACATCTCCTCAGTGCAGTTTTCCCCATAAAATATTCATATCCCCGAATATGTTTAAACATTATGAAATATAAAATGAGAACTGCTGTAGTGCCTTCAGCCCATCAGTTTTGCTCCTCCATTCAATATACAGGCAGTTCTCCGATAACACGTGTTGATTAAATACAATTTGCCTGCAATGTGATTCGGGAATCTTTTTTTCTATAAAGTGAATTCCCGTTCACTGTGACGCGATTCCTTGCCGGGAAGCAGCTGAACAGCAAAACCCTGCCTCAGTGTCCTCTCTCTGCAAAATGTACAAACAATGTGTTCAGCTAAAACAGGAATGCAATGTGCTCACGAAGGCTTGAAACTGAGCCTGAAACTGGAAATTGTAGACTACATTTCGAAAGAACTTTATTTCAAACTGTGGAGAGAATCTTGAGGAGACCTCAAATTCTCTTCTGCATCACGTGGTCAGTCTGCAGCCACGTGCTTTCTGGTAAAAGGTACAGTGCTCCAGTGAGTGACCGTAGTGTGAAAGTGTTACATTTACAGCACTGTTCCATTACAGCATGTGATTTAAAGATTTATTTAGACTGTCCTAGTGTATGTGTCAGACCAAATTTAATTTTTGATTTTTACTGATTTTTTGGGGGGTTCGCCCTGACCCTTTTTTCCCCATAGACCCCACTATTAATGTTGCACGATTTTCGACAGCACAATGTTGCACAGAAACACAGCTACCGCGTTATTGGAGAACAACCTGGACTGATAGCTGATCTTCTATCTTCACACCGTACTCCTGCTCTCTCCCTATCCCTTTAGTTTCCAGAAATACTTATTTATATTCAGCGCCATGACTTCCCCAGCCTGATCTGGGAGAGAGTACCCCTGGTTCGCCAGTCTCAGAGTGCAGACATTTATTCTCACCTCAATGCAAAGTGGCCTCTCTGTACCTGATACTGTGGCCTCTTGCTTTAGACATCCGAGCCTGGGGAATTACCATCCCTGCTTCCAATCTGTCTCGCCCAATCAGAGTGTTATATACTTCACTGAGAGCTCCACTCATTTTCCTAAACAGCATGGAACTCAAGTCCAGACCCCCAAACTCAGATCCCACAACAAGTCTGTCATCCCAGAGATCAGTCTGCTTATCCTTTACTGCTCTTCCTCGATGTCAGGTTTGTCATCTGTTAGGAACAGAGACCAAAACTGCTCACAATGCTGCACAATGTTTGAGATGGTGTCTGACCAAGGCTCTGTACAGCTGCAGTAAGATACTCTTACTCCTGTACTCAAATCCCCCTGAAATGAAGGTGAATACAACATTTATCTTCCTACCTGCTTACTGCTCCTGCAACATTGTTTCAGTGACTGGTGTACAAGGAGATGCAGATTCCTTTCAATAGTACAGCTCCCCATTTGCTGGGTCGATATACACTGGTCAGCGTGCCAATGCCATTCCCAGTATTGACTCCTGGATTCAGAACTCTCTGCCCTACATGGACTCGGAGGGCTGCACAGAAATAAACAAACATGCAGCCTAAGTTCCTTTATAGAGCAACATTTTTCAACCACTCCCTTTTCAAATGATAGTCTGCCATTCTATTGTTCCCATCAAAGTACACAAGATCTCATCTCTCCCATTGGTCTCCATCTGCCACGTATTTTCCCAGTAATTTCACTTGTCTCAGTCACCTTGGAGCTTTTCTACATCCTCCTCACCCACTCACAAGCTGACATTGTTTAGTGCTGTCAGCAAACTTGGGAATATTGCATTTGAGACACTCAACCAAATATATGATGTGTATTGGCAATAGCTGGCGCCCAAGCCACGATCCTTGCTATATACTCCTAACCTTCCATTTTAAAAAAAACGTTGTTTTATTCCTACTCACTGTTTCCTGCCAGCTCTGTCCTTCGAGAACCATGTCCATGTATTAGCCCCAGTCCCAAACGATTCGAATTTGCACAATAGGCTTGGGGCTTTATCAAAACTCTTTCTGAAATTCCACTCGTATTGCACTGATAGCTTCTACATAATTTTGCCAAAAGCCACTTTCTCAAATATGATTCCCATTTCATAAATCTCTGCTGACTTTGTCTATGACCATTAATTTCACTGATACTTCCTCTGAAATGTTTAGTTGATAATTTAAGTTTATTCCTTTTTTTCTCAACAGACTAAAGTTCCCTAGTATTGCTAGGATGTTTTCTTTTTTTGTTGTTTTTCTTCTGTGAAGGCATAACTGAAGCATTTGGTCCATAGTTCTAGTATTTCCCGGTCCTCAATTATCTGGTATCAAACTGTAGGAAAGCGGCAAATTTTCTTCCCTAAATTTTGTCATTAGCATATTTTCAGAAAATATTACAAGTTCTGTCTTATAAACTTTGTTAAGATATTCTTCAGAATCCTATCAATTTCTATTTTAAGGTACTCAGTGATTGGCCTTCCACAGCCATACAATCACAGAAGCAAAGACTCTGTACTGTCAGAAATCCAGCACGGTCTCCATTAGACCCACTTTCCGACACAATAGCCGTAGCAGTGAATATTAAGGCATTTCAAGTGCACTACCGTGTATTTTCTAATGGTTTTGAGGTTATCATGACAACTCGTCTCTCAAGAAATGCATTTCAGACCCCAACACCCTCTGGGTGAAAAGCAATCCTCACTAAACCGCAAACCCTTCATTTTATAAGTGTGGCCCTTTGACTGAAAGAAACAGCTGCTGACCATCCACACTGTCCATGCTCCTCGTAATCCTATCCGTCAGAATCACGTCCCCCTCAGCCTTCTCTCCTCCAAACTAAACAATCCAAGTTTATCCAGCGTCTCTCCATAGCTGATATGCTCCATCCCAGGGAACATCCTGGTGAATCTCCTTTGCACCCCCTCCAGTGCAGGCAAATACGTCCTATAATGTGATTCCCAGAACTACACACTGAATTCCATCTTGGCATCACAAAGTTCCGCATAGCTCTTATAATCTGTGCCTCAGTGAATCAAGGTTATGTTTACAGTCCCCTATGCTTTCCCAAGTTGTGTATTAACCTGGCAATCACATTCAGGGATGTGTGGAGAAGCACCCTCTAACCTTCCTAGTGTGCTGCCATTCATTGAGCCCTCCCCTGTCTGATTCATTCTTCCAAAGTGCATCACTTCATATTTATCAGGGTTGCATTCCATCTGCCATTGATCTTCCCAGCTAACCATTCCATCTGTATCTTCCCGAAACTTAAGGCCTTCCTCCTCACTGCCAACCAACCGGCCAATCTGCGTATCAAACACAAAGTTACTTATCACCCTCCACACCCCTCACCCATATTCACAGCTACATCATTTATGAATACCGTAAACATTAAAGTTGAAAATCATACAACATCAGCTTACAGTCCAACAGGTCTATTCGGAGGCACTGACTTTCGAAACGCTACCTCTTGTGATTGTGCGCTTTGATGAAGAAGCAACACTTCGAAAGGTCGTGCCGCCGAATAAACCTGTTAGACTGTAATGTGGTGTTATGCAATTTTTAACTTTGTCCACCCGGTCCAACACCAGCACCTCCGAATCACAAATAATAAGGGACACAGCACTGATCCCTGTGGTATACCATTGGACACTGGCCTCCAGTCACACAAGCAGCCATCTACCACCACCTTCTGTGTCCTACCACTAAACGTCATTTGGATGCAACTTGGCAAGTCACGAATGAGTCCTACCTATTCCCTGGTTATTCTGCTCGGCTGGACACACATGTAAAATATCTGGGAATTCTCCCTAATCTTGCCCTGCCAGCAGGTTTCCATGCCCTTTGTTAGTTAGTCCCCTAAGAATGCAGACTTTCCTCATTATTGCAGATTTAAATGGTCTTTCCTTTATCCTGCCATTATTTGCCTTGAATGTGGATTAGACAGGCAGAGAAATATTCTGTTAATTTCCAACTTGTCACATGTTTTGTGAATGTTATAAATTTCACAGTGACCCACCTCCCATTCTTTGAAACTCAAGAGAACACAGGCCGAGATTCCTCATCACACAATCTCGCCAAATGAGGGATTGATCTGGAGAATGTCCTTTGAACTTCCTCTGTCGTCAGTATATTCTTTCTCAGATTCAGTCACCAACACTGTACTCAATGTTCCAGGTACAGTACTCACCAACACGCTGTTAAACTGCTTCAACATGTCTTTACATCTATATTCTGACTCCCTCAAAGCAAGGCAATCCAAACTTTAACTTACCACTTGCATATATCCCTCCAAATACCCTTTACATTCATTGCATTTATGAACTCATTGTGTGAGTTCTTATAGAAAGTCTTCTGACAATCTAAAATATGCAAATTGTACTGGTTCCCCATTATCTAAGCTGTAAGAATCAACTTCAAACAATTCCAAAGCCTGTCAAGTATGATTTGCCTTTCAGAAATGCATACTGATTCTCTCCAATGTTGCTGTTAATTATTAAATAACGAAAATCACATCCTATATAATATATTCCAACAGTTTCCCCACAGATGTCACGTTAATTGGTCTGCAGTTCTCCACACTATCTCTTCTTCCCTTTGTAGATGCTTGTATCCCTATTGTTCATCTATAGTGTTTGGATCACGTTTACTAATGTCCATTTACCTACAAGAGCTTCCAGACTATGCAGAATGCACTGGAAAATAGACTACAGTCATCGACATTGCAATTAATACTTCTATTCGTGGTTTATTTCTGAAGATTTTGGTATGAAGGAGATCTGGTTTGTCAAGGTTACCAATGCTCAATCCAGCTGCATGTTCACGTAAAGCCTTAGTACTGATATAAATTGACTTTATGTCTTTCGATCCACATGTCCTACATGATGATATCGTATTTCTGGGTGATTTTCTGGATCTTCCTCCATGAAAACAGATGAAAAGTAACTGGTTATTTACTTGGCTATTTCCCAGTTATCCACAATAAACTCATCTCTCCTGATTGCAGATTTCCACATTTGACTATGCTTTTTTTTCCTTTGAAATGTAAATCATAGATTTATGCAGTCTTTGTGTTCCTGTTCGTTTGCATGCATGTTCGCTTTTTGATTTCCTTATCAGTTTCATGGCCTTCCTTTTCTGGATCGTCAATTTCTGAGAATTCTCAGGATTCCACAATGTCTGGAATTCTTCTGAAGTCACTTACTGTGATTAATATAATCTGTAATTTATTATGCAAATCATTGCTAACTCACATTCTCACTCTTGGGTGTTTTACCTGAAATAAATAGGCATATTCTTCAGACTTTGTAGTATCTCTATAAATCTCCTGGTCCTGACCAGATATATTCAGGAACACTGCAGGAGGACAGAAAAGAAATAACGGGCGCCCTGGTTGGTACTTTTGCATCATTGGTAGCCAACAGGTGAGGTCCTGGAGGGGAGTGAATGCTGCGCTCTTATTCAAGAAGGGCTACAAAGAAAAACCGTGGAACTACAGACCAGTGAACCTAAAATCTGTAGCAGGTAAGTTACTTGAGAAGATTCTGAGAGGGTCGATGTACATGCATTTGGAAATACAGGGCTTTGTGAGTGGGGGATCATGGCACACAAATTTGTTAGAGTGCTTTGATGAAGTAACCAGTTACTTTGAAAAGGGCATGGTTGTATATATAGTCTATATGGATTTCAGTAAGGCCTTCAATAAGGTTCCACATGGTACGCTGCTCTGGAAGGTGAGATCAGATGGAATTGAAAGGGAGCTGGAAAATTAGGTCCAAAATTGGCTTGATGATAAGAAGAAGAGGGTAATCGTGGAAGGATGCTTGTCAGACCGGAGGCCTTGAAATTCAGTTGCTCAGTTTTCTGTAAGTGGAGTCCTAGGTAGACAAAGCAGTGAAAAAGACATTTGGCTCACTGTTCTCCATCAGTTAAAGCATTGGGTATCGGAATTAGGGAGTCATGTTGCAGTTGTACAAGATGTTGGCGAGTCCATACTTGTAGCGTCATGTTCAGTTTTGTTCACTTTGCTCGAGGAAGGGTGTTATTTAACTGGAAAGAGTGCAGAAGAAATTTACAAAGATGTTATACTTTAGCATGTATGAGGCTGAGGGGTATCTGATGGTAATGTATAAGATCATGGGAGGCATGGATAGAGTCGAAGCACTCAGTTTATTTTTTCGCCAGGATTGGGCAATCACGGACTAGAGGGCATCAAGTTAAGGTCAGAGGGGAAAGAGTAAAAGGGAACCTGAGGGACAATTTCTTTTACACACAGGGTGGTATGCATATGGGATGAGCAACCAGCAGAAGTGGGTGAGGCGGGTACATTCACAAAATTTAAGATACATTTGGTCAAATACACAGATAGGAAAGGATTAGAAGGATACTGGGCAATGGCAGAGAAATGGGATTAGTGTGAATGGACGTTTTGTTCGGAATGAACCAGTTTGGGCCGAATGGCCTGTCTTCGTGCTGTAAGTCACTATGAGTCTAACAACTATTGTTCTCCGACTGAAGGATGTATTGTACTTTCCCAATTCACTGGAGCGAACTTGAGAGTCTAGCCTTGGGGCTTCCATGATGTTTAACCAGAATGATCAAAACTTCCATATTGTAGGCAAACACCATGTAAAATACAACATATTAATGTCATTATTCCTTCAAAGCTGCTTCCGAGCAAGGTTAGGATTAGTCCTTCCGACCACACAACACCAAATTCGAAATAATCTGCTCTCCAGTTTGGTTCAGAACACACTCTTCAACCTACCTGATATACACTTATGGAATTTATTTTTCACAACATTAGCGGTCACTCTGTTAACTCAGTTTCAATGCAACTTGACACCATCCATTATTCCTGAAGAATCCACGAGTATTTGTTACTCATTCACAGGATGGGGGCTTCGTTGGATGACCAGCATTTACAAGCATGCCAGATGGCAGTTCATAGTCAACAGCGTTGCCTTGAATCTGGAGTGACATGCAGGCTTGACCAGGTAAGAATAGCCGTCTCCGTCCCGAAAGGACCTCAGTGAACCAGATGAGTTTTTCCAACAATCAACAATGGATTCCTGATCATCATAAATCCTAGATTCCAGATACTTATAGAACATAGAACATAGAACATAGAAAAATACAGCACAGTACAGGCCTGTTGGCCCTGGATGTTGCGCTGATCCAAGCCCTCCTAACCTACACTAGCCCACTATCCTCCATATGCCAATCCAATGCCCGTTTAAATGCCCATAAAGAGGGAGAGTCCACCACTGCTACTGGCAGGGCATGCTATGAACTCACGACTCGCTGAGTAAAGAATCTACCCCTAACATATGTCCCACAACCACCACCCCTTAATTTAAAGCTATGCCCCCTCTAATAGGTGACTCCATATGTGGAAAAAGGTTCTCATGGTCAACCCTATCGAAACCCCTAATCATCTTGTACACCTCTGTCAAGTCACCCCTAAACCTTCTTTTCCCCAATGAAAACAGCCCCAAGTGCCTCAGCCTTTCCTCATACGATCTTCCTACCATACCAGGCAAATCCTGGTAAATCTCCTCTGCACCCGTTCCAGTGCCTCCACATCCTTCCTATAGTATGGCGACCAAGACTGCACACAATACTCCAGATGAGGCCGCACCAGAGTCTTAAAGAACTGCAACATGACCTCAGGACTCCGGAACTCAATTCCTCTACCAATAAAAGCCAGTATGCTATATGCCTTCTTCACTGCACTATTTATCTGGGTTGCAATTTTCAGAGATCTGTATACATGGACACCAAGATCCCTCTGCTCATCCACACTACCAAGTATTCGACCATTAGCCCAGTACCCCATCTTGTTGTTACTCTTACCAAAGTGAATCACGTCACGCTTACCTACATTGAACTCCATTTGCCACCTTTCTGCCCAGCTCTGCAGCTTATCTATATCCCGCTGTAACCTGCCACATCCTTCCTCACTGTCAATAACTCCACCGACTTTCGTATCATCCGCAAATTTGCTCACCCAAACTTTTAGCCCCTCCTCCAGGTCATTTATAAAAATGACAAACAGCAATGGTCCCAAAACAGATCCTTGCGGAACACAGCTCGTAACTGCACTCCAAGATGAACCTTTACCATCAACTACTACCCTCTGTCTTCTTCCAGCCAGCCAATGTCATACCTCCGTATTGTTTTGCAGTAGCCTACCATGGGGAACCTTATCAAACGCCTTACTAAAATCCACATGCACCACATCTACCTCTTTACCCTCGTCCACCTCCTTAGTCACCTTCTCAAAGAATTCAATAAGGTTTGTGAGGCACGACCTGCCCTTCACAAAACCATGCTGACTATCCGTGATCAAATTATTCCTATCCAGATATTCATAAATCCTATCCACTACAATTCTCTCCAAGTCTTTGCCCACAACAGAGGTAAGACTCACCGGCCTATAGTTACTAGGGTTATCCCTACTCCCCTTCTTGAACAAGGGGACCACATTTGCTATCCTCCAGTCTTCTGGCACTATTCATGTAGACGACGAGGACATAAAAATCAAGGCTAATGGCTCTGCAATCTCCTCCCTAGCTTCCCAGAGAATCCTAGGATAAATGCCATCAGGCCCACGGGGACTTATCTATTTTCAGCCTTTCCAGAATTTCCAACACCTCGTCCCAACATACCTTAAATCCATACATTCTAATTAATTGTGACTCAATATTCACATCGGCAAAAATGTCCTGTTCCTGAGTGAATACTGATGAAAAGTATTCATTCAGTGTCTCCCCAATCTCTTCAGCCTCCACACGCAACTTCCAACTACTATCCTTTAAATTTCACAATCTGCCATGGCAGGATTTGAATCCAGGTCTCCAGAACATTATCTGGTTCTCTGGGTTAAGAACCCACCGATAATATCAGTATGTCATGGCTTCCTTTTGTACACAGTTGCATAATAATTTCCAGAACATATGATGCAAAACATTTGCGTGACAGTTTTGGCTCAGATATATAACACATCAAGTTTGCTTCTCCACCCAAACTGATTTTGTGGAATCTGAGGGACAGGGCCTGAATCGTTACTAGTGATAGACTTGGATAAGGCATTCGGGGAGGCTCACCTCGATGCTGAGATGATCTGAAGAAATGTCCAGCAATACAGGACAGGCATCGATATCTACCCAGCTCTGTCAGAAGAAGTGTCACTGTATATTCTCACTGCTCCCTCACACTCACTGTGTATCTGTTATAGCACCCACCCTCAACCAAGGCTCACGCTCTATCTCCAAATAAGGCGCAAGTATCACCACTCTCACTATTGAATTCAGCACCTTCCCTCGCCCACATTTTCTGTCACTGACGCAATAGCCCCGCACATTAATAACACTACATGGATACAACACGTGGACGGACTCCCTCTGGCTACCTCACAATGTCACACCTTACCTACCTCAGCAATAACAGCAGGGCCATCCACTCCCACACTCACTCATTCCCTCCCTTTCTCCCATTCCAGGAGAAACAGCCTGGAATAGGACAGAAAGGGCCAAGTCGGGTGGTGGAGTGCCGGATATCCGTTTCCTCATCCCCCTACCCTGATATGTGGGGAGGACCCTGGAGAGCTCTGGAGAGGACCAGGAGGCCTTGTGTGTAGATTCAGAAACATCCACATCCCACCAACCGAACAACGTGCAGTGTTCAGTAAAGAACAATTCGCAATTCAAATCTACTGTCAGTTCCAAACTCATCTCTCTCACTCGCAGAACAGATATCCCATTGCACAGAGATGTGGGCAGTGAAATACACAGAAGTATTGGTAAACACCACAATATACTAAAATGCATAATGCATACAAGGAGATAAGCATGCACACACGGAGAAGCACACAAAGACATATACCGTCACACACAAATAGACACAAACACAGAAAGAAATACAGAAGCTGATACAAAGACAGGCAGACATAGTCACACAAATACACAGAAGACAAGCATATGGACATACACATACACGCACGCACACACTCACTCACGCACACACACACACACACACACACATAAATACACAATAAGCCACAGACACGAGTGCCATTAAGACACAAATAAATAATGTATAAGGAGATCAAGGATTCTAGATAGAAATTATGAGAATGATGTTGAGGAACATATTAGAAATGACTGAATGGTATATCAGACTCGATAGGCCAAATAGTCTAATTCTGCTCCTTTTTAAAATTCTCGTGTGGTGTTATGCTCTCCGGTATTCTCTTCCTGAGACAGCAGCAGCAGCATATTTGATTGGAAAGTGTCAGTGGTAATGTGGGAAAAGATTGGAGGGCAAAATGGTTAATGTCAATTCCTAGTTATTGTACCACTATAATCGGAAAGGGGCAGTGATTTGATGTGAGGTTAACACAGTTTTTATTTAAAAATGTATCCCACAACGAAAGAAGGATGCCCCTTTCCCTTTACTGTTGTTCTATCTGTGGTGAACTCATCCTCAGGGAGCAATGAAGGTCAATGAAGGTATTCTAGGTTGAGCTTGACTGATCTTTGCCGGACAGGAGAGTCAATGTTTATTGGGAACAGAGCGGAGACAGAATGTCAGAACATTCGGATCAGTCATGAGCATTCTGAATGTTGCTGCCAAATGGCTAACTGCTGCTCCTAGCCCATGTGCTGTTCCCTCAATCCATGCTGCCGGCCGTTACAGAGATATACTGCTGTCCCTACCCCCTGTGTTGTTCCCTCAATCCACCCCTGGATGCTGTTACAGAGATATACTGCTGTCCATAACCCATGCGTTGTTCCCTAAATTCAGCCCTCAAGTCTGTTACATAGGTATACTGCTGTCCCTAACCCATGTGTTGTTCCCTCAATCCACCCCTGGATGCTGTTACAGAGATATACTGCTGTCCATAACCCATGCGTTGTTCCCTAAATTCAGCCCTCAAGTCTGTTACAGAGGTATACCGCTGTCCCTAACCCATGTGTTGTTCCCTCAATCCACCATCGATGCAGTTACAGAGATATACTGCTGTCCCTACACCATGAATTGTTCCCTCAATGCGATTACAGGGTATAGGACCATCCCATTCAGCCAGACTGGATCGTTACAATGAGACGGGAGGAGACCATTCTTCCCTTCTAACGAATTATGCATGAATGCAGAATGAAGTAATTCAGCTCGTTGAGAACATTACACAGCCCAGGAGGAGGTCATCCAACCCGCCTGAAGTGCTGCACAGGAACAGGGATGCTGTCACTGACAGTAAATAGACAGGAGAGGTATATGATTTTTTAAAACAAAACTGTAACTAGTTTTGTCTCAGAGATCACTGTGCGGTCAGCAATGATCAGTCGTCTATGTCAAATATCTGGATGAAGGGACTGAATGGATCAAAGCCGAACTACCTTGTACACCAAAATGATCATTCAATATATCTTCAAATGGAGGTAGTGAATCTGCATTATGATGTAGACAGGGAAGGTTAGTTCGCATACCTTCAGCAGAAATAATATAGTGTGAATTGTCTATTGCAGTTGGGAACAATTTAAATGGAGAGAGATCGCAGAACTCTGTGATGCAGATGTTTTTCATATTCTTGGTACATGAATCATATGAAGTCTGTCTGCAGATGCAGCAAGCGATTCGGAAGGTAAGTGGAATGATGCTGTTTGTGGCAACGGGTATTGGGTTTAATCAGTAACGTTTCACGGTATCAGTACAGGGCATTGCTGAGACCACATCAGATCCACTGGGTGCAATTTTGATCCTCTAAACTATAAAGCTCCTTTCAAAGATGTTCAAAGATGCTTCCCTTAACTCATTCCTGAAATGAAGGCCTTTTGTTATCTGGGATTATCTGTTTCGAACTTAGATTGAAAATCTTATTGAACCACAATTTTCAGAGACGTGTTTCGGCTGGCTAAACATTTTCTCTTGTTAAGGAGACTAAAGCTATATAATGTTTTTTGAATGAGATGCATTGGTATTAACGCAAATATTATGAAGATATCGAGCTATTTTTAAAAATTATGCAGACGCATATAAAGATGTCATCAAATTATAAAGCGGGCAGATTTTTTTTCTTTTGCTGATGAAAGGCACTGTGCATAACAGCAGCAATGATGCTGCATACAGCACACAGTCTATTATCATCCATTCAGAGAATGTACATAAAAAGTGCACATGGTCCAGTTTGGTGTTCAGTTGACAATATTGTATTTTTCCACACAGAAAGGGAGAAAAATATTACCTGCCTCAGGAGCAACAGCCAATTGGTCTCTCTCTCTCTGACTGTGTTCTGCCTGACAACAAGATGTGCAAGCAGAAAATCCCTGGGTAATCTTAACAACTTGTGGAGTATTCCTGATGAGGATTCATAGGAATCTATGCACAGCTCGAAGAAAAGAGAATTCAGCCAAATCCAACTGTTCTGGGAAGAAATCCGCATTCCCAGACATTTATGTGAGCAGAATAACTTCAAAGGCAGAAAAAAACATTTGAGACACTCTATCATTTTAACATTTGTTCAGAGTTCAACTTTCTGTGTCTCAGATTTTTCTAGAAAATTACCGTCTGATACTTATATCATTGGACACAGCACTCAACTGGTTACATTTAAAATTGGCTTTCACCAATAGAGGAGTGGGAAAAGACATGAGTGACCCTCCAACATTGGTCAGAACACGAACTAGAGATTCTCAAATTGTTGTTAACGTGTGAATTCCTTCCCCAGAAGTTTGTGATGCCTGGATATTGTTAGACATTTGAAAGACAAATGAATGTAGGAAAATGGTACACTGACAGAAGAGTGCTGCTGAGACCTTAATCAGATCATCGTGCATGGTAAGGAGTGACAAAGTGCCTGATGACCCACTCTTGCTGCATAATCCAGTGTTACTGTGGTGCATTCAGCCTCTCACAGCTCCTGTAAGGTGCAGATGGGGGCCACTTGCTCCAAATACCTGGTCCACAGTAACACAAGATCTCAACCAATGCTTCACAACTGTCACACACAGATTGATACGGATTGGAAAGTGTTATTTGGAAATCCAGGCTGGGTTCGAAAGACGACTCTGGTCTCTTCACAGATTGTCTCCTCTCTGCAAGTTGTGCTTCATTTGTTGGTCTTGGTCTAGACCAGGATTCATTATGAATAAAGCTCTATACCTCACTCAGAGATGACTCAAAAGTGCTTTGCTCTCTCTGATTACAACAGTCAATAACAGAACATCCAGGAAAATTACAGCCATTTACTTTGAAATTACAGAAAATGAAAACATAAGGAACAGAAATAGGTAATTCGTACGGTCAAGACATTGTATACGATCATTGCGGATCTACTGTTTGCATTAACTCCTCCTTAATGTCTAATTCTTCACAACCCTCAGCTCTCTGACAGGTCTAAGATCCATGTACCACCTCTTTAAATACTTTCAGTGATGTAGCTCCCCTAACTCTCCAGTCCAGATAATTCCTGACATTGATTACCCTCTTTGAGCGGAAAACACTCTCTACACATACGTCGTCACCTATTGATATGAACAAAAGGTGAACACAGGTGCTCAGGAAAGAGTGAATGCCTTGATATCAAGGCAGTAGTTGACTGAGGATGTTACTGGGACCACCTACTTATTTGAGCTTCATGGGAATCAGGTATAACCTCCCCACTGGTTGGGGTCCTTCAGAGCACAAAGGAAGATGTTTGTTGTCGGTGGTCGACAATCCTCTCAGTCCCGGGACATCTGTTCAGGTGATCCTCAGATTAACTTCCTCAGCACAAACATCTTCAGCTTCTTCGTCAACGTCTACATGCCCCCACTCCCGGCGCCCCCCATCTATCACAAGATCAGAAGCAGGGTGATCACTGAAGATCACACAATATTCAGAACTATTTGTCCCCATTCAGCTCCTGAGCCAGTCTATTTCTATGTTCAGCAAGACCCAAAAAACATTCAGGTTTGTGTGGTTAAAGTGTCGGTAACATTCATGTAACAGCACGGCCAGACACTGCACATTTCCACAGTTAAAGGAGGAGCCCATTCAGCATTTCAAGGTGGTTACATGGATACTTGGAAACCATTCAGTTCATCGAAATGTCTGAACAAGAAGAGGGACAGCCCATTCAATCCTCCTGCCTGTTCTACAGGAAGATGAGGGGTCTGGTCAGTACATTGAGCTGTAAAACAGGAACAGGCAGAGTTCAGTAAGACCCCTAAAGCTGTTCGATAGAACCAGGAGGAGACCATTCACCCCTCGAGACACTTACACAGGAATGGGAGGGTGTCACTGCTGCTCCATCCTGGAAAACGAATGGAGCAGAGACTGCACTCATAGACGGCTCACAATGTTCCTCGTGGCTCCATTGCTTGTGGAACAAATGATACTTTAACATGTTTTGCCGGTAGTGAGGAAGGAAGCCAAATGTTTTGTGCCAAGCCTTAAGGAGGCATCTTCCACCTCCAAGAAGACAGACCCATGTTCTCCGTGGAGGTCAGAAGCTGGTGAGGATAGTTAACTGTTTTAGAGTGAAAGTATTGTGGCTCCTGTCGGGATGGTGGATAACGTGAAGTTCTATGTATGACCACACACCAAATGCACTGTATTAATTTTGGAAGAGTTTAGTTAAAGACTGGCCCTCTCTCTCTCTCAATCGAAATGGGAAGGGGTGTGGAGTGAGAAGAACGTTCTCAGAGTCTTTTAAGCCATCGAGAATCATGTAAACCAAGTAAAACAAAACGTGGAATTTATCACCGTATTATAGCTTCTGTTTGGAATATAATGAGTGACTGTCCATCACCTTAAGGTTCAATGCAATCATCTCTTATTCTTCAAAGCACTACAGATTAATCCTCATACACACCCGATGTACAATCATCCCAACAATGTATCTGGTGAAACTCCTTTACACTCTTTCTGCCAAGAGGATTATTCCTTATAAAGGAGAGAAAATCTGTGCACAATACCCCAAATACTATCTCAACAACACTCTCAGGGTTGATCACAATAATTCTGTTCCCTCACTTAGCTGTCTCAGCTTCTTTCCTGTGGTATAAAAAGCCATACATTCTAACTACACTGCGAATGATTTGGAATTTTGACGTTTCTTACATCTTTGCGTCAGTCATCACCAGAGGTGACAATGGAAATGTGTATCATGTTCAGAGGGAGACTCAATCAGAAAGAATTCACTTGAGACAAGGAATGGTCACCTACCTGAACGGAACTTACTTGCAGGAACTTGGAAATCAGGCATAGGAAGGGAGCTATCTTTCCTTTTGTTCTGCTGTCACGGGATGACCTCGTGGAATCCGACGTACTCCTTGTTGCATTAGACCCAGTCTCAACACCAGAAACTTGCCTGTTCGTGCTACATTCCCCTGTGAATCCAATCCCCACCCCCCGACATTTTCCAATAGAGCATATTTATTTGAAATGGGGACAGCCCCAGAAGACTGCTGCACTAGCTGCTTACCTCTCTTACGTTTCTTGGAATTAACCCATCTACGTGACAGCATCTGAGACAATCTCCCCTTCCTGTGACTGCCATCTATCATATACTGTTGCTGCAACAAATTCTTCATTGTCTCTAACTGTCTCTCCAACCGATCCATTGGATCTGATAGGATTCGCAACTAGAAGCATTTATTGCAGATATAATCCGCATAAACCCTTAAATCCTCTTAAAACTCTGACAAGAAGCTCATATGATTCTACTAACGCTATTTGTGCTCCTTCACAATCTACAGACCCAGAAAAAACAAAACTGTCTTATACTTCTACAAAACACTGCTCCAGATAAAATTAATATTTATGGCTTATATTTTAAGATTAATAAAGAGATATTTCTCAAAGCAAACATATAATTAAGGAAGAAACCACTCTACACACCTCAGTGGACTTTGTGTAGGACACAGTTAAAACAATTCACTTATCTGGCTGGGGACATTGCCGAAACAGTTCCTCCAAACCAGTTGTAAATTCCACTGTTAATTTTACTAGATGCACTCCAATAACCAGCGATACATGAATTCAAACTGCAAAGGCAGTAACTGCGCAGGTACACTGTCCTGTCAGTTTCTTCCCCTCACCATGTGCTTCCTTAGTGTTTTCCTTTCCCTCTTAAAACTGCTGTTGCTTTGTCATTTTTCCCCAAAATTCCAAAACAATGCAACAGCATACAAAACAATAATTGCTGCTCCTGGAATTCGAGGAAATCACCTTCAACACCTAAAATACCTCAAGAAAGGAGCAGCTGTTACAACCAGAAATTTTTCCCGCCCAGACTTCTTAAATTTCAAAATACTTCCACTGATTGACCGTGGCCTATGCTGCAAGAAATAACTCTGAATTCCGAAGTTTGTCAGGCATGATTTCTCTGTCAGAAATGCGTTGTGATTCTCTGCAAGTTTGCTGTTCATTTCTAAGTACCCAATATGACTTCTTATACAATGGATTCTAACTGTTTGCCCACATATGTCAAATTAATTCGTCGGCAGTTCTCCACGTTATTTCTTCTTCCCTGTGTTTATGGATAGATGATGTTTACTACCTTCCAGTTATCTACAGGGGCTTATGGTCTTTGCAGGATCTATTGTAAAATAAAACACAGTCAAAGACAGTTCAATTAATATGCTGTTTTATTTCTGACATTTTAGTATGAAGTATATCTGGCCCATCAGACTTAACAATGATCAATCTAGCGCCATTTTCAAGTACTACCTTGTTACTGATATGAATTGATTTCATGTCTTTAGTTCCACAAGTCCCAGGTGATTATTGGCTTTACACGGAGATTTCCTGACGCTTTCTCCATGAAGACAGATGCAAAATTGCTGTTTAGTTTCTCTGCCATTTCCTTGTTCCCCACAATAAATTCTCCTATACCTTACAAATTTCCACCTTGGCCTTACTTTCGTTTTCTTTGGTACATGGATCATTGATTTGAGCAGTTTTTGTGTCTCCTGCTTGTTTGTATTCATGTTCTTTTTGATTTCCTAACACTTTCTTCGTCCTTAATTTCAGAAAAGTAAATCCCTCAGAATGTTTAGATTTGCACAAAATCTGGAATTCTTCTGAAGCTGCTTCATTAGATTTAATGCAATCATTAATTTCTGACGTAAACCTTCGATGAGTCCGCTTCCCTTTCTTTGATGTTTGTAACTTAGTGATATATACATGTTTTTCAGGCTTTACAGTATTTCTATCACTGAAAACCATTGTTTGTCTCTCACTAAACGCCATTTGTATTTTTCCAGGTCACTTGGCCCTCTAGCCTTCGGGTTTCCATGATATTTGAGTGTAATGTTCAAACATTCTATACTGCCGTGTAAAATGCAGCATATTAATGTCACCATTGCCCAATAGCTTCCTCAGAGCACGGTAGGTAATTAGTCCTTCTGACCACGCAACACCAAGCCTGAACTAACCTGCTCTCTACTTTGGTTCACAACATACTCTTCAGCCTACCTCATATATACTTATGAAATGTATTTTTCACAGCATTAGTAATCATTTAGTTAACGCAGTTTCGATGCAATTTTAGATCATCCAGTATTACTGCACACCCACGACATTTGCATATCTTATTTTCAGAGAATCGGATGATCAACAGTTTTGGTTTAGATATGTAAGGCACCAATGTTTGTTCCTCCTTGTTGTTTGCAAGATCCATACAAACATATTCTGAAGAAGCTGAGGGATGTGCTCTGTGATGTTATTAATGATAGACGTGGACAAGACAATGGGAAGGCTCACCCGATGGTGAGATGATCTGAAGAAATGCCCATCAATTCAGGACAACATCAATACCTTCCCCGCTCTGCCAGGACAAATGTCTCCCTATTCTCTCTACTCCCTCACACTCTCTGTATATCTGTTACAGCACCTGCCCCCAATAAGGCTCTTGCTCTACCAGTCACATTGTTGCATGCAGCACTCTCTTTCCTTCACTTTCTCTGTCACTGATTGCAAATCGAGATTGAATTTATTGTTTTGCCAACATTGAACCAGTGAGACAATTTGATGCTGGGGATATAAAGGTGCGAACATTTTGAAAGTTGGGGAGAGAGCAGATGCCATCGAGACAGATGAAGCCTGGACATCAACCATCTTGCTCCGCAAGAAATTAGGAAATACTTGCTATCATAGATAATTTTTCATATGAAACATATTCACACTAAACAGAAATACGACGACACAGGGAATTCAGCAGCCAGAAGAACAACATCACAGAGGACAGCAGTGGCTGTGTAGTTTTGAAATCAAGTTGATGTAATCTTCATGAGTGTTTAATTGAAACAGCATATTGTTATACAGTTGGGGGCAGTTGTGTGGTGATGGGGAGGGTGGTGTTGGTTAAAGTTGTAAATAGTTGTGACTTAATGTTCACTTTTACAGTTAAAAATAAATTGGCGTTATTTTCTTTAAATAGTGGAATTTGGGAGTTCTCTGTTATTCATATTCTAACATATTTCTCGGTGAGTTGAACTTTCCTGGGTGTTTGGTTTAATTAATAGAGGCGTTCACCACCACGTCGTAACATTTGTAAAGACCAATAGAGAGCAAAAAAAAAACAGAAGTATGGAGTTAGAAGATTAAATATAAAGAAAGATTGTAAGAGCTTCTTTCGATTTGGACAGGGCAAATGAGAGGCAAAAAATGGGCATCTGATCACTAGAACTTGACACAGGAGACATAGTAATGTGGAACATTGAAATGGCTGACGAGCTGAAAAATTATTTCGTGTTATTCTTCACTGTTGAAAACACGAGTAATATCCCCAAGATTGAAAAGACTTAGTGGACGGACATGAGTAAAGTGGCCATCACCTTGGAGAAGGTGCTGGAAAAACTGAATAGTCTGAAGGTAAGTTAAATCAACTGGACTAGATGGACTCCACTCCAGATTTGTAAGGCAGATAGCTGATGAGACAGGGGAGGCGTTGGTGGTGATCTTTCAGGAATCTCTCGAATCAGAGAGATTCCCAGTGGACTGCAAAATCGCTAACGTGATACCCCTGTTTAAAAAGGGAGTAAAGCAAACAACGGAAAATCACAGATTGTCTAATCTAAACCTGGCTCTGGGTAAGATCCTGGAATGTATTGTGAAGGATGAGATTTCTGAATAGTTGGATGTGGATGGAAAAGAAGGACAAAGTTAGCATAGTTTTATCGAGAGGAGGTCATGCCTGGAAAATCTGCTAGAAAACCTTCAGCAGCTTACAACAAGGAGAGCCAATGTATGTCATCCAGCTGGACTTCCAGAAGGTCTTTGACAATGGCTACTGAGTAGGGCAAGGGTCCATGGTATTAGAGGCAAAGTGCTAGCACGGATAGAAGTTTGGCTGTCTGGCAGGTAGCAAAGAATGTCGATTAAAGTGTCCTTCTCAGGATGACAGCCAGTGACAAGTGGTATTTCATAAGGCTCAATGTCGGGACCACAATGTTTCACTTTATAAATTAACGATCCAGATGAAGGAACTGATGGCATTCTGGTTAAGTTTGAAGGTGATACAAAGATAGGTATAGGGACAGGTAACGTCGAAGAGACATGGTGGCTCAAGAAGGATGTGGATAGGTTAGGATAATGGGCAAAGAAGTGGTAGATGGAGTACAAACTGGGAAATTGTGGGAACATGCACTTTGGTAGGAAGAATAAAAACATCGACTACCGAGAAAATTCAGATGGCTGAAGTGCAAAGAGACTTGGGAACCCAAGTTCATGATTCTCTCAATGTACACTTGCAGGTTGAGTCAGTACTAGGAAGGCAAATGCAGTGATGGAACTTATTTTGAAAGGATTTGAATGTAAAAGCAGGGATGTACTTCCGAGGCTCTATAAGGCTCTGGTCAGACCACATGAGAAGTATTATGCGCTATTTTGAGCCCCATGTCTCAGGAAGGATGTGCTGACCTTGGAATGGGTTCACAGCAGGTACACGAAAATGCTCCCTGGAATGAAAAGCTTAACATACGAGAACGTTTGAAAACTCTGGGTCTGTTTTTGATGGAGTTCAGAGGCATGTGGGGGGATCTAACTGAAACATACAGAATACTGAATGGCATGCACAGTGTGGATGTTGAGAAGTCTTTCATTGGTAGGAGACTCTAGGACCCAAGGATATAAACTTAGAGTCAAGGGAAATCCTTTTAGTATGGGGGTAAGGGGAAATGTCTTCAGCCAGACAGTGGAGAGCCTATGGAATTCATTATCACAGAAGGCAGTGGAGGTTAGATCATTGAGTATATTTATGATAGAGATATTTGCTTCTGGAGTATCAAAAGGATCAAGGGTTACAGGGAGAAAGCAGGAGAATGGGGTTGAGAAAGTAGTCAGCATGATTGACTGGCAGATCGGACTCGATGGGCTCAATGGCCTCATTTCTGTTCCTATGTTCGATGATCTTATGGTCATAATGCTCCCGTTCTCTTACTTTGTCCCTCCTGACAGCATCCCTGAGTCATCTTTAACAAACGTGGAGGATTCCTATTGACGATTCATTGGGAATCGCTCCACTGTTTGAAGGAAAGGAAATTCTGCCAAATCGAACTGTTCCAGGAAGAAGTCTCATACCAGCAGCTTGTTTGAGTAGAATCACATCGGAGACAGAATAGCAGTTGGGACACATTATCTCTTTTCCATTTGATATAAGTAAAAATACTATGAAACTCTGGAAACCATTCCTTATTCTTTATTGTCTTCAGACATGTGCGTTGGTGTATGTGTCTGTATGTGTGTGACTCTGTGTCTCACATTTTTCGAGAAAATGACCAAGGTTACACTTCACATTTGTTGTAACCAGTGGAGAAGTGGGGCTGGAAAGTTGGGTTTGTTCAACATTTAACAGACATGGAGGAAAATTATGGACAGACAGAAAAGTGATGCGGAGACGACACTCAGATCAGCCATAATCTGACTGTCTGGTCGAGCAATGACAAAGTATCTAACGACCCACTCCTGCTCCTCAGTCCGATGTTCCATTCAGTCCTTAAAGCCAACTGAACAGGAGCAGATAGGGACCACTTGCTCCAAATACCTGGTCCGCCGTATTACAGGATATCATTCAGTCCCTCAACACTGTGTGATTTGATGTGGGTTGGAAAATGTGATGGGAAATCCAGGCTGGATATAAAAGAGACCTCTCACCTCTTAACAGAATGTCTCCTCGCTGAGCTGGTGTTTCATTTGTTGGTCATGTTGTAGTCCCAGATTGACTTTGAATATCAGACCCATACCTCGCCCAGGGATGGCCCAACCAGATACTTTTCTCTCACTGTCCTCAACATTCAATAACAGCACTTCTCGGTCAATTGCAACCATTCACTTTCCAATGACAGAATATGAGAACATAAGAAACAGGAGTAGTTAATACGGATGCTCACACCATTGTATGCGATCATGGCTGATCTACTGTTGGCATTGACTTCTCTTTAATGCCCAATTCTTCACGCCCCTCAGTTCTCTGACAGGTCAAAACTCCATCTACCTCCTCTTTAAATACTTGCAGTGATCTACCTCCCCTACGTTTCTACACCTGAAAACTCCTGACATTCACTACCCTCTATAAGAAGAAAACACTCTCCACACAGACACCAGCACGTAGTAACATTCACAACAGTGGTTAACTGACCTGCTCAGGTAAGAGGGATTGACCCCGGTATCAAAGCAGGATGTGACTGAAGATTTTATCCACAGAGGCACTTAAATACCCAGAATCATACACCCCGACTAAAATAAAAAAAATACAAGCCATGACATTTATCAGTCTTCTCAGTGTCTGTGTAGAACATAACGAGTGATTGTCCATCACCATCAAGTTTCAATTATTCTCTGACAATGCTGCAGATTAACCTTCACTCACTCCTCTTTTACCATTAGCGAACTGATTATTCTGGTGAAATTCCTACACACTGTCTCTATTGCAATGAGATAATTCGTTTTAAAGGATAACAAATATGTCCATAATACCCCAAATACAGCCTCTACACACTCTCAGTGATGATCACAATAATTCCTTTCTCTCACTTAACGGTCGCCACATCTTTATTATGATGTAAACACCCATTCCTTCTCTATGCACTGCCATCGATGTGGAATTCAAAAGTTCCTTACCTCTGTATGTCAGCATCAGTAAAGCCAGCACCAGAGGTGCGTGTGGAGATGAACATCACGCTTGGGGAGCGACTCAGTCAGAAAGATTGCACTTGAAATAGGGAATGGTCACCGACCTGAATGGAAATGGAGTGTGGGAATAAGGAAAACAGGCAGAGGAAGGGAGCTAACTTTACTGTTGTTCTTCCCTCATGTGAGTTGTGCAGTCCTGACAAGGCCAGTATGTTATATGGATCTTGAACTGAGTGGCTGGTTCAGCTCTTCCACAGGACAATAAAGGGTAAAACACATTGACTTTTCTGAAGGACGTGAAGTAAGCAGCTGGGCCTTTTTGTTTTCACAAATAATGATGGTTTCACTTCAATTACATCAATTTCCTTCATGACATATCAACAGATTATTATTCTGTGCCTCTAGATTAATTGTCAATTATTTAAGCAACATGCAGTGTCTGCCTGTCTGACAGGTTCTGTGCAGTGAACAAGTTAAACATAATAAAGAGCAATTATTCTGCAACTAACATGTGGTTAGAAGGGACTTGATAAGTTGTATCCAGATTTAACAAAGGCACAATTGATAGTTTATTCAGAAGATGCACCGAGGCTAAGGAGAAGACAAGGATATCATAATGGTGGTATTGGTCAGGATTAGTGAGGGGGGAGGATATAGAAATGTAGATCTGTGCAGGGCTAGAAGGATTATGGAGTTTAAGAACAGTCTGGTTCATCTTTGCATATTGGTGAGCAATTTCTCATGAGAAATATTTTCGTTATAATTTGTGAGGGATTGAATATTTCATTGGAGTTGAAAATATTGACGCCAGGTTTCTACATTTTAAATAATATGAGCCGCAATTCAGCCTAACCTGGCTTTATGAACAGATAGAATGAGTTACCAGGAACACCAACTATAGCGAGAATAGGACAGTAACCAACTTGAATAACCATCAACACTTCATAGATTCGCAAAACTAATGCGATAAAAGGTTGAGAAAGCTAGTAAAGACCCTCGGATATACTCCAGTCCATTGTTGGAATATAATATTCTCAGATTCTGATTCATTGTTGGAACATTTCAGCCGAATGTTCTCAGATTCTGATCTCTCATCCCCCTCTCTCTGGGTCTGCTGACGTTTCAGGCTGGACCATTCTTCAGGACTGGCGAGGGTAAAGGGAGCTAAGAGAAAATGGGTGATGGGGTGAGGCTGGGGGAAAGGTTAGTGACAGGTGAGCGAAAGTAGCAGGTGATAGTGATAGATCAGTGAGGAGTGTGGAACGTAAGATGGACATTAAGTCTCCTCAGGGCATATATGAGTTGGGGGGTTGGATCTGGGATCTCGGGTGGCGAGGGGAAATTTGTAAATCCGTGAATCCAATATTCATGCCGTGTGTTTGTTGGCTCCCGAGGCAGAAGATGAGATGTTACTGGTAACATCCTCGTAAATCTTTTCTGTACCCTCTCCAGCTTAATAATCTAATTTCTATAACAGGACTGCACACAGAATTACAGAAGAGTCTTTATCAATGTCATGCAGTCTCAACGTGCCTGTCCAGCTTCTAAACTCAAAGGTCTGGGGAAGTAACCTTAAACACACTGCGCCACAAATTTCAAAGAATTATACCTGCGCCCCGGGTCCCTCTTTTTAAATTACTGCCAAAGCCCAGCATTAATTGTGTAAGCCCTCCTCTTGTTTGTTTTATCAAAATGCAATGCCTCACATGTATCCATGTTAAACCCCATCTCCCATACCTCAGCCCAGTGAATTATATTACTGGCCCCTCACACTCCCCCTTCGGATGAAACCGACACTCCCCTCTCCAGAAGGCCTACAGACACAAGCCTTGAGTTTCCCAAAGACCCAGATTTTGGTTTGCCTTATGAAGGCAGAGGGAGGAGTCAGTAAGGTGAAGCTGGCAATGAAACAGTTGCCTTATAATAATTAATGATTTTAGGGAGAGGGAAGCGATATGTTTTTGAGATTTGAAATAATGGCCGGTGTTTTGGCCCCGGAATTGTGCTCCGTCCTCGTCTCTGGTGTTCAGTATTGATATCTACTCGAGATCCTTCATAGTGCAGAGTGTGTATGCAGGATTTCTTTCCTTAATATAGCAGACTACTGGTAATATTCATTTAAACCAGAAATCATAGCCAAGCAATTGAAAACGGTCAATGTTAGCTTACCTCAGCTTACCTCATCAAAAACCTTACTGAGGTCCATTATATAACATCTACAGCCTTTTCGTGACTATCAATTTTCATATCCGCAAATAAATCTATTATGTTTGGGAAGATGTGACCTCCCCGGAACAAAGCCAGGGAGTCTGTCTGTGTTGTACTCTGGAATCAGACGGGTTTTAGTTCCAAGCAGAAATTTATAAAATGCCACATTGACTGACTGTCTACAAAGTGCATATTTTTTAAAACAAAATTGAATGCATTTGCAAATACAAATCTGCAAATTCAAATTCACCCCACAGATTTATGCGTGTATGCATGTGAGAAATGCGGAATGTGTGTGCACGGGGGTGGGGGAAGAGTGAGAGAGAGAGAGAGAGAGTGCGTGTGTGTGTGTGTGACAGAGAAAGACCGTGTGCGTGTGTGTGTCTGTGTGTGTGTGTTTGTGCGCACGCGCGTGTGTGTGCACATGTGCATGCAAGGGTGGCGGGTGTGTGTGTCCTCGTTAAGACACAGACAGATGTGGCAGATCCCTTTCCCCACACAGACTCACGCCCTGGTTTCAGAGCTTCCACACTCTGCAGCCTCTGCTCCATTTGTTGTTCATGTTACAGACCCAGAGACTGTAACTACAATCCCCATGCTCTATCCAGAGTTGGGTCTCAAAATCCTCAGGACTCCCTGAATGTCTGTGGCAGCTCACAGCACACCCTCCAGCAAACCATCCCCAACACCTCCACTAAATTTTGAAAAGCAGGAATCAGTAAGAAGATTTTCATAGAGTGACAGAGTCACACAGATGTACAGCATGGAAACAGACGTTTTGGTCCAACCCGTCCTTGCTGACCCGATATCCCAACCCAATCTAGTCCTACCATCTAGCACCAAGCCCATATCCCTCCTGACCCTTCCTATTCACATAACGATTCAAATTCCTCTTAAATGTTGCAATTGTACCAGGCTCCATCACTTCCTCCAGCAGCTCATTCCATACACGTACTACACTGTGTGAAAAAGTTGCCCCTTCGGTCTCCTTTCCCTTTCAGCAAAACCTATGCCCTCTTTTTCTGGACTCCCCGACCCCAGGGAAAATACTTTGTCTATTTACTCTATCCATGCCGCTCATATTTTGCAAACCTCTATGAGTTCAACCCTCAGCCTCCGACGCAAGATCGATGCCTGCCCCTTTACAATAATACTCGAGGGGCTTCCTCGTGCTACTGACCACACGATCAGCTGAGAGGGACAAACACAGGTGTTCAGTGGACAGGCACAGACTAAGATTCAAAGACGTGATTCAAAACTGCTGAATCCCTCCTGTCCAACATGGATCATGCAACTGTCAGCTTTTTTACCTTTCTTCCATGTGTGTGGGAGTAGTGCAAGAACACTGCAGGATTGCATATATAACATGAAACATGGGACAGACGGGGAAGTAAATAACAGCCCACACACACCATTTTATTGTTTCTGAGTTTCACAATGTCAGCACTGGATACATTACGGAGCCAAATCTCAAAGCCAGGGAAAGATACGGAAGGACAGAAAAATTCACATTAAAGATAGAAACAGATAATTAAGATAGAAATAGGCCATATTGGTGAAATAAGGGGAAAAAACAGGGCAGTGTGATAAACTGGGGAGCTCTGCAGAGTATGCCAATGTATTGCTTAGAAAATGAACTATCTGCCCAGCATGGAGAGCTGTGCAGACTGTACCATTGCATTGCTCAGTAAGCTGAACTATCTACCCAGCATGGGGAGCTGTGCAGACCGTTCCAGTATATTGCTCAGTAAGGTGGACTATCTGCCCAGCATGGGGAGCTGTGCAGGCCGTGCCAGTGTATTGCTCAGTAAGCTGGACTATCTACCCAGCATGGGGAGCTGTGCAGACCGTTCCAGTATATTGCTCAGTAAGGTGGACTATCTGCCCAGCATGGGGAGCTGTGCAGGCCGTGCCAGTGTATTGCTCAGTAAGCTGGACTACCTGCCCAGCATGGGGAGCTGTGTAGACTATGCCAGTGTATTTCAGCCTCAGTATTGACCGGGAATGGGATGTAGTCAGAGGGACGAAATGCAGTCTGTAACCGGAACTGAACAGAACATAGCGACCTTAATACTTCCAATATTTAAGCAGCAAGGGCAGTGATAAAATGAATCATGTTTCACAGTTGAAACGAGACAGTTCAACATAGAGACCCATGAGTAACACTGCCAGAAGCAATGAGGGAGAGAGTGAATTAACAAGTTCATTGCTGCAGTTAGTAGTGGTTTGTAAAGTGAACATCTCGATTTAGAGTATCAGCGGGAACAACAACAGCGACAATGACAGTAGAGTCAATGAAAGGACAGTGTTACAGTCAATTATGATTTATAAAATTAATGACTGAACATTGAGACTTACCAGGGACACCAACGAAAGCCAGGATTGGATAATAAAAATATTGTATAATGTAAAGTGCATATTCGATCCGCCACGATAATGGCCTTCGATCATAATCTGTAGAAAGATTCCAAACAACCCAATATAAACTCCTTTCCATTCTTGAGACATTCCAGCCTAATGTTCTCAGATTCTGATTCATTGTTGGAACATTCCAGACACCTGTGCTCAGATTCTGATCGCTCCCCACTGCATCTCTTGAGCTGCTGATCCCTTTTAATGCAGTCGGTGGTTCTCCCACTCATACTGTGGAATAGCACATTCAATGGAACCCATTTATCATTAAAAGATGGAACCCTTCCACTGGGATATTTACAATCCATGGAGACTGGCATTAATCGCAGTCACTAAACAAACAGGCTCTGTTAACCCCTTCCTTATGTAACTTTTCCTATCCCAATAAACGGGGACATTTACGCAGTGTGGGCGGAATAGATTGGCGTGGCTTAGGGATGGACCATAAATCTTTCAATCTTCTTATTCTTTCTTCCGTGTATGTGGGAGTAGTGCAAGAACATTGCAGGACTGCTTATATTACATTACATTTATAAAGGGAGATAGAGATAAATAAACACTCCGGCTGCATAAGGTGACCAGTGGGGACACTTCCATAGACAATAAACCAGTGTCCACTATTTATTGCCCATTGGCTTCGTACAATGCTGCTCCTTGTGACATCATTCAAAGCATTGAAACTGCTGCTCAGGAAAAGGAAAAGGTAATTCTGTCCCCGTGTGTCTGTTACAGAGAGACAGGAGGAGACCATTCAGCCTCTCGACCCTGTTACAGATGGACAACGGGAGGCCATAAAGCCTCTTGGGTCTGTTGCAGAGGGATAGGAGGAGACCATTCACCTTTTCGGATCTATTGCAAATGGACAGGAGGAAGCCATCCAGCCTCTCGAATCTGTTGCAAATGGAGAGGAGGAGGTCATTCAGCCTATTGAGCCTGTTACAGAGGGACAGGAGGAAGCCATTCAGCCCATTGAGACAGAACGAGGCCGTTCAGCCTCTCGGGTCTGTTGCAGAGGGACAGGAGGATGCCATTCAACCTATTGAGTCTGTTCTAGAAGGACAGGAGGAGGCTATTCTGCTTCTTGAGCCTGTTATTCTGTTGGTTGGAAGTTTTGTTGGTTGGAATTTTTTTAATTCTGTAACTACCAGTTTTAAATTACTTATGGATTAGAACAGTCCTGACATAAATGGTAAAGTTCTAAATTGAATCAGGCCAACTTTGAACGTTTTATATTGGCAATTTCAAAAGCTGCTTGAGAAAGGCTCGTGGCAGGGAAGTGGGAGACCTTCACAACTGAGATTACAGGGTTCTAGGTAGAGTATGTTCCGGTTCATGAGCAATGCAAGGTGGTCGGGAATGCTGGATGGCGAGCGGAATTGAGGTTCTGTTCAAGAAAAAGACGGAAGCATATCATTGGTACAGACAGTAGGGATCGAGTGAATCCATCGAGGAGTACCAGGGCTCTAGGCTAATACTCAAGAGGGAAATGAGGAGGGTAAACTGGGGGCAGAAGATATCTTTCGAAAATAAGGTAAGGGACAATCCAAAGAGATTCTACCAATACGTTCAGGTCAAAAGAGTAACTAGGGAGAGGACAGGTTCCTTTAAAGATCAGAAAATTGACCTATGTGTGGAATACATAGAGATTGGTGAGATACTACAAAAATATTTTGCATCAGTATTTACTGTGGAGTGCGATATGGAAGGTAGAGAAATTGGGGAAATGAATGGTGATATCTTTAAAAGTGTCCATATTACAGAATATGAAGAGCTGGCCATCTTAAAATGCATTAAGGTACATAACATCCTCTGACCTTTTATGTGACTCTTGGATAGGCACTTGGAAGTTAGTACAATGAAGGGCACATATGTTAATCTGTTCTTAGAGTAGGAGAAACTGCCGGCACAACATCAACAGCTCAGAGGCCTGTCCTGAGCTGCACTGATCTGTGTTCTATGACCTGATCAGGTGTACCCCAGAATCTTATGGAAAGCTAAGGAAACCATTGTTTGATATCTGGCTGAGATATTTTTATCATAGACAGCCACAGGTAAGGTTGTACCATTGTTTAAGAACAGTTGGTAAGGAAAAGTGAGGAAACTATAGACCGGTGAGCCTGATGTCATTAGTGGGTAAGTTGTTGGAGGGGTTTCTGAGGGACAGGATTTACTTGTGTTTGGAAAGGTAAATTCTGATTAGCAATAGTCAACATGACTTTGCATGTGGGAAATTTTGTCTCACTAATTTGATTTAGTTTATTGAAGAAGTGAGGAATAAGATTGATGAAGGCACAAAAATAGAACTGTGGAATAGAATATGGACTTTAATAAGGCACTCAAAAAGGTTCCAAGTGTTAAACTGTTAAGCATGGTTAGATCGCATGGAATACAGGGAGAGTTGTAGTTAATTCGCTCAAAGGTAAGAGATGAAGGTAATGCTGGTGCGACATATTTTATTTGGACTGGAGGCCTGTGACCAGCAGTGTACCACAAGGATATAATGGATTTAGTCATTTATGTAAATGATTTGGATGTGAATACTAGTAAGAATGGTTAGTAAGTTTACAGGTAACACCAAAATTGGTGAGGTAGTGGACAGTAACGATGGTTAACTCAGCGTAAAATGCGACCCTGATAAGATGTGCCAAAGGGCCTAGGAGTGGCTGATGGAGTTAACATCAGACAAACAGATGGTGTAACATTTTTGTGAGCCAAATTGGATCACCACTTGTAGGCAGGATCCTGGGAAGTGTTTCCAGGCACAGAAAGCTAAATAGAAACTATAGAAACCCTGAAGTGTGGAAATAGGCCATTCAGCCCATCGAATCCACACTGACCCTCCAGATAACATGCTGACCAACACACCCATACGTTACCCCAGTAACTCTACATTTCCCTTAGAAAATCCACCTAAGCTGCATTTCCCTGGATACTTTGGGACAGTTTAGTGAGGCCACTGAACCTATCCTGTGCATTTTTAGACTTTTTGAGAAAAACCAAGCACTCGAAGGAAACCCACACAAACACGCGGGGAAAAAGCAAACACCACACAAAGAATCACCAAAGGGTGGAATCGAACCTAGCTCATTGGTGTTCTAAAGCACTATGGCTAGCCACTTTGCTACCAAACGATCATCAGAGAGAGCGGCTTATTTCTCCCACTTTCTCTGGATCTGTCACATCTGTTCAGATGATGTTGAATTCCAGCTTGGTGCCTCTGTCAAGCCCTCCTTAACCTTCACGCCAGGATTCACATTCTAATGAACAGATTCTTAAACCGTGACTGACACATTGCCTGCATAGCTGCCCTCACCCCTTCTGCTCCTATCCAGATCAAGTGTTCCATTAATACTGCAGCATGCCAGATAAATGCTGATTTAAAATAATACAAAAAGCTGCATACACTGGAGATCGGTAACCAATACTGTTCTGATGATGACTCCCCAGATTTGAAACATTGACTCTGCTCTCTTCTGGCAAAGGATTGCGAGAAAGTGACAACTGCAAACGCAGTGAATTCTAAAATGAATTCCTGATGAAGGGTTTATGACTGAAACATAGTCTTTCTGCTCCTTGGATTCTGCCTGACCTGCTGTGCTCTTCGGGGGCCACACTTTTCGACTTTCTTCCTTCAGATGCAACCAGGCCTGTTGAGGTTTTCCTGCAACTTCTTATGTATCTAATTTCCTGTTTATAACTTAAACAAAGATTTCCCTGCAGCATTTTCTTCCAGGCACATCTTCCACCAATGTTTGTTTCTTCTTCTTTGTTCTATGCCGCAGTCAAACTGTTTCTGTATAAACTGAGCACCGTAGTGAGATGAATGGTAGATTCAGCGAGATTTGTCTCGATGCCTTTCTCGATGTTACAAAATCTCGCTGCATTTTTATCGAAAAACGCATGGATAAGAAAGGCTGAGATGGATATGGGCCAAGTACAGGGATACGGAGTCAATGTGGACTGACATTTTGGTCCGAATGGACCAGCAGTGGCTGAAGGGCCTTTCTCCGTGCAGTAGGATTTTAGGAATGTGAATGGAAGTAGTTTGGGATATAGACAGAGAAGGTGGGGGTGGCGGTGGTTTAGAAACAATGTCATTGAAAGATATGTTCACAGGTTTCAGAATTCTGAATGTAGACATGTCGATAGCATCTGACAACATAAGCCAACATTACCAGGAATGACGGGTGAATGGAATATTGGTGTGAGTTCAGATGATGGAGAGTTTTGGATTAGGATTTGTTCTGCAGCTTTGTACCTGGGAGTGGGGTCAGCAGAGTCTTTGACTCTGGGCTGAATCTAACACTAATTTCTCTCAGTGTCATTTTCATTGAGTGACAGAGCGATTGTCTGCATGAAACAGAGCTAGCTTCCTGGTGCTATCTTATCAAACTCACCTCATTCACTACCCGCCCCACCGCATGGTGTCCCTGTCACTCAATGCCAGCCTGATTCTCCCACTCAGCACGGTTAGAGTATTCACCATCGCCGGAAATCCCTGGATATTCCGTGATCCCTGGCACTGATGCCAAAAATAAACGCCAGGGATCACGGAATATATTCGGGGATGCCCTTCCCAGTTGAGGCCAAGCATGGCAGATAAGACAATAGATAATAGACAATAGACAATAGGTGTAGGAGCAGGCCATTCGGCCCTTCGAGCTTGCACCAACATTGTTTATGATTATACCTGATCATCCACAATCAGTATCCTGTTCCTGCTTAATCCCCGTAACCCTTGATTCCACCATCTTTAAGAGCTTTATCCATCCATAAGGGGCAATTACAACACGGGTTTGTCGACAAGGGAATTGATGTCCTGGTGGATGGGGTAGTAGAGAGGGCGACTATTCCAGCAGACCCACCAAGCATGGTCTGAGCTCAACCACCCAGCTCAGTGCAGTTCAGATCTGTGGTCTGAAGAAATGTCAATCAATACAGGACAAGCATCAATAACCTTCCAGGCTCTGTCAGGATAAGGGTCATTGTGCTCTCTCTGCTCCCTCACATTCACTGTATATCTGTTATCGCACCTACCTCAGAACAAGACTCATGCTCCAACATTCTCACGGCTGTAGGCAGCACCTCCCCCTCCTCTCCTTAGCCTTTGTGATACCCCCACTCATTTATAACATGCTCTGGAGAGTGCTGATTATGGAATGTTCCAGATAACATTAGTGGGCGGCACGGTGGCACAGTGGTTAGCACTGCTGCCTCACAGCACCTGAGACCCGGGTTCAATTCCCGACTCAGGTGACTGACTGTGTGGAGTTTGCACGTTCTCCCCGTGTCTGCGTGGGTTTCCTCCGGGTGCTCCGGTTTCCTCCCACAGTCCAAAGATGTGTGGGTCAGGTGAATTGGCCATGCTAAATTGCCCGTAGTGTTAGGTAAGGGGTAAATGTAGGGGTATGGGTGGGTTTCGCTTCGGCGGGTCGGTGTGGACTTGTTGGGCCGAAGGGCCTGTTTCCACACTGTAAGTCTAATCTAATCTAAAAAAAAATAACGTTCCAAAAAATTCCCGGTTTCAGGAGAATGACAGTGCCCCAGTGTGGAAAACATGAGGGGAAGGAACAGCGAGTTTCTTAAAAATTAAAATTACATACACACGAAATTGAAATCCATCATGAGGCCATTCCGTCCTTCAAATGTTTCGGGAGTGATCTAACTGTCTCCTGAGCTCCATGTTATAGGGACTTTCAGTCATGCTGTCCCCGGCGTCCTGTCACTGACCAGACGACATTCAGGCATTTTATCCTGGGTTTCTTCAAGCATGTGTTCCTTAGGCATTTCCCATGGGGACAGATTCTCCGACCAATATGTCCCATCAGCTTTCTACTTTCATGCAATAGTAAGCATCCTTCAAACAGACCAAGCAGAAATATACTGTTATTTAATAGTTGTCGATATCTAAACACAATTATTATTCTGGTTATTTTGCTTGTGTCACCTTATTGCATTCAGCTCAAGATAGCATCTAAACACTTGTTTCCACAATTTCCAGCAGAGAACATTTTTATCCTCAGCTGGTAGTTTGACCGTTACCTGAATTGTACCTTTCTCCTTGTTATGCAAGTTTCTCTTGCTCTTTGTCTGTGAGTGTTTCTGTCTGAAACAGTTACACAAGCTCCCACTCAGTTGGCTGGACGGCTGGTTTGTGATGTAGAGGAAGGCCAATAGTGCAGGTTCAATTTCCCACACTGACAGAGGTCACTATGGAGGGGACGTTCTCTCAACCTCCAGGGCTCAACTCCACTCTCCTGCTAACCCTGCATATCCCTCAACTCGATGATATGTCAAAATCCAATCCAGCCCATCTATAAAAACATTCGGTGGCCCAGCCTTCACAACTCTCTGGGTTAGTTAAATTCAGACTTCACGACCTCCTGAAAGAAAACATTTCTTTGTATCTCATTTTCAAATCGATATTCCTTATTCTGTCTTTGAGTTCGAGACTCTGCCCAGGTGTGGAAACACATTCTCAGCATCTACCTTGTGAAGTCCCCTCTGTATCCTTTATGTTTCAGTAATATCACGCTCATTCATTTCAAGCACAATGAATAATCGCCTCACCATTTTAGATGTATTCAATAATTCAACCCTTCCATCCAGGAACCTGCGTACTGTATCAATCTAGTTACTTGCTGCAGCACCACGCTGACTTTATGTTTCATATGCAGGAATACTCCAATTCCTTTTTACTGCTCTTTTGTTGGGAGTCTTCTTCATTAACTAACAGCCTGCCTTTTGGTTCGCAGAGTTATCCTCAAACTCGGATGTATATTGTATTCAGCTCCCGCCATCAGGCTGTCAGAATAGACTATTAATAACTGATGCCATCGGACTGTTATTTGTTATCTACTGTTATCCAGTAGATATGTCTTTATCATAACGATCCATTAATCCTGACACTCCGATTTTTATGTGTTAACCACGTTCATCCCATGCTAATACATTGTCCGAAACACTATGAGCTTCTGTCTTGTGTAAGAACCTTTATTTTGTGATACGTTGTGGAAGATCTCCGGAAAGCCCATGCCTACCAGTTCCCCTTCATCAAGTCCGCATGTTACATTTTCAGAGATCTCAGAATAACTTTGCAGACAAAATATAGTTTCCCATTCACAAAACCATACTTTTCTAAATGCCCTTCAACTCTTTCCTTAATCACAGTCTCTCGCAGATTCCCAGTAATAATGGTTAGGCTAAATGTTTCCTGTCTTCTGTCTCATTCCTTTCTTGAAGACAGGTGCCATATTGGAGGTTCTCCAGTTTCGCTGGAATACTCCTGAAATCTAGAGAGTTATGGAATCTTTCACACAGTACCACCAGTCAATCTGTAACTACTTTAAAAAAAAACTATGAATTACTGCTGACCGGTCTACCCTTACTCTTGTCCATTTGTCAAAAAACCTTGTTCCTTTTGTTAGAGACAGTTCAGAAACTTGCCTACTATTAACATTTTGTTTATATCATTGACATGCTTACAGTGCCTTCCCCTATGAGGAACAATGCAAAGTACTGGTGTAATTTATGCCTGTTCACTGTAGCCAGTTCCCCAGTCACATCCTGCACATGACATCAATATACTTTCCAGACTGCATTTCGACCTAAGGTCACACACTCATTTTGAACTATTTTTTTATATACGCAGAAAATTTTGTGATGCTTGTTTTTATATTTCTTGCCAATTTACTTACATCATTTCTTTTGTTCCGCTTTCCACGCTTTCTAAATTCATACAGTCACATCACGCACAAACAGACCCTTTGGTCCAACTTGTCCATGGTGAACTAAACTAGTCCCATCTGCTTTCACGTGGTACATATGCATCTAAACATTTCCCATTTATATATTTGACCAAATGTCTTTTAAATGTTTAGACACGCTGAATTTCTCCAGCAATTTCTGGTTTTGAACAGTTTTCAAGACGTGTGTCAAAGCTGCCCAAATGCCCTGTCCAACATGAAGCGCCATACACTGAGAAGTGAACAATAACGCAAGATGTAGAAATTCATTGGTTCTGAAACGAAGTAAGACTGGCATCATTGCCGCTACAGAGAGCTTAATGAAGACCATGAAGAGAAACAGAGGGAAACACATTCAATTTAAACACCGAAGGTGACATGACTGAAAGGGAAAAGATTCAGATGAATGTTAGAATTAGAATCGCTATAGTGTGGCAACAGGCCCGTTGGCCCAACAAGTTAACACCGATTCTCTGAAGACCCATGGCCATATCTTACATTTATCCCTGACTAATGGACATAACTGAACACTATGGGCAATTTAACTAGGCCAATGCACCTAAGCTGCACATCTTTGGACAGTGGGTGGAAACCAAAGCACCTGGAACAAACCCACGCAGACATGGGAAGAATGTGCAAACTCCACATAGACAATCGCCGGAAGATGGAATTGAATCTGGGCCCGTAGTGTTGTGAGGCAGCAGCGCTAACCACGGACCCACGGTGCTGCCCGGCGGGGCAAGTTTAGGGGTTTTGAGAATCATGACAAGTCAGAGGTGTGACACCATGGACAAACGCTCATAAGAATGAGAATACTTAAGTGCAGGTGTTACCACATCAGTAACCAGAGTAGGTCATGGGGTGATGTATGAATGAGTCTCGGTGTGAAGTGGGGGACAGATAACAGAATTGCAATGCAGAAATTGCAGCTCAAAACTGGGAATTTATGTGGTACTGTCGATCACAGCTGGACAGAAGGCGAATTGTATTGAATCACAATCTGTAACATTTTGTCCAGGATAATCCCTCAGTCTGTCATTCCCGTGAAGCTGATCGATGTTTCAGAGACGAGTTGGTGAATGTACCAGTGGCAGAACCGTATGTACCTAAAATGATGACAATCCATTTAAAGCTACTGCACTTGACCACTGTACTTTCATTCCAAACAGCAGGACTGATATCTGAGAGAGAGGGCGAAATGAATACAAAACAAACAGATCAGATAGAACCTCTTCAGTTCTGCCACAGCCTGTCAGAAATGGAGTTGAACTATGAAACAACTGGCAATATAAGAGGATTCTACAAATATTATTTAAAAACAAGATTCTTTAATGGGATTACGGCGTCACTGGTTCGGTCATCATTTATTGCCCAGATATTAGTTAAGAGTCAAATACTTTACTGTGGGTCTGGAGTTACATGTGTCCAGAGCAGGTATGGATGGCAATGTCCTTCCAAAAAAGACATCAGTGAACCAGATGGGTTTCTCCCACGATCACCAATTGATTCATGGTCATCATTACACACTTAATTCCAAACATTTTTTGGATTTGAATTCCACCATCCACTGTAACAGGATTCGATCTCAGGTCACTAGAACATTACTGGAGTTGTTTGACTAACATCTAAGCAGTTTTTCCTGTGGCTGTTGCTCTATCATTCCTCGAAAGAGTGGAACCTTGCTTCACATCAGTGTAAAAGACAAGGATGCAGTGTCTACACCATCCCCAGCCAGAAGTGTTGCTTGAATAATGCCCACAGAATCACAGATGCCAGTCTTCAACCAATTCGATTTGCCACACGTGACATGAAGAAACAGTTGAATGCAGTCATTACGACAAAGGCCCTGACACCATTCCTGCAACAGAACAGAAGACTTGTGCTGCACGCCAAGCCGTGTCACTGTGCACGCTGTTTCATTCCAGCTCCAACTCTAACAGCTCCCTGGTAATGTGGAAGATTACTCAACTATGTCCCGTCCCCTAAGAGGGGAATAATTACAATCTGACCAATTACCACCCCCTCAGTCCTATCGCGACAGTAAAATTGGTGAGAGTTCTTCCTGGCAGAGCTGTCAAGCAGTACAGAAATAATCAGCTCAGTGTAGTTTCCCATAATTCCCCCTGTGGAGATAGTGCTGTTGTGGAAATGCCACTAGACTACTAATCCAGACAAGATAAAAGCTTTGGCAGCAGGTAGAAGTTAGAAACAATTAATAAAATATCGACATGTAAAATCTGGTGACAGTAATACTGACCCTGAAGCCCATGTCAATTGTCAACATAAATTTGCTTCCCCAGTGTACTTTCAGGAAATGAATCTCCCGTGATTTCCTGGTCTGGCCTAAACGTGATTCCAGATACACAGATATGTGGTAAACTTTTCAATGGTTTCCGAAACTGCCAAGCTAGGCCGTTGTATCAAACTGCTCCAAGGTCTTAATTGATAAACCTGGACAGAACCCCCGGAACCAGCCTCTGTATTGGAAAAGAGAACGGGATTCACAGTCCTGTCGACCCTGCAGGGACTTCTTCCCTAAAATCTGAGAGTTTGTAACAACATTTACAGAGCTTTCCCACAGACTGCACAGAAACATCAGGAAAGGAGTAGGTCATATTACACATTGAACCTTCCCCACTCTAGTTTTTGGCCAAACATCTCTTCAATTCACTTTTCCCAAATACTGCATTATCTATATCCGTTGAACTGATTAACTATCGGAAATAAAAAAATGAAGTAGGAACTTCGGTCCATCAACTTTGCTCTCCCTTTCAATATAATGATGGCTGACCATGTATCCCCATCCCAAACTCTTGCTTCAAATTCATCCCTTTAGTGTCTAAAAATCCTTATTTATATTCAGTGCCTTTGCTTCCACAGCCTTATGAGGCGGAGAATTCCCCAGGTTAACCAGGCTCTGAGTGCAGACATTTCTTCTCATCTCAATGCAGAGTGACCTGTTTACATCTAATACTGTGGGCCCCTTGTTTGAGACATTCTAGCCAGGGGAATTATCATCCCTGATGACAACCTGTCTCGCCATGACAGAGTTTTATATATGACACGAGATCTCCACTTATTTTCATAAACCCCATGGAATACAGGCCCAGTCGCCCCAAACACTGCTCCCACAACAAGCCTGTCATCCCAGAGATCAGTCTGATTATCCTTCGCTGCTTTCCCTCAATGTCAGGTTTATCCTTTATTAGGTAAGGAGACCAAACATGCACACAATACTGCACAACTTTCGAGATGGGAACTCACCAAGTCCCTGTACATCTACAGTAAGACACCCTTACTTCTGGATACCAGTCCCCTGGAAATGAAGGTCAGCATACTAATTATCTTCCTATCTGCTTTCTGTTGCTGCTCTCTGTGACTGGTGTACAAAGAGATCGAGATCCTTTTCAATGACACAGCTCCCCACTTGGTGGCTCTATGTACACTGGGCATGCACCAATCTCAATTCCAGTACTGACTTCTGGTTTCAGAATTCACTGCCCCGCATTGACCTCAGAGTTTAGTGAAGAAATCAACAAATGTATACACAGAAGAACCTTCATAGAGCAATAGGTTTACATCAGTTCTTTTTGAAATGTTAGCCTGTTATTCTATATTTCCAAACAATGTGCTCAATGTCACGTCTATCCACATTGTTCTTCACCTGACAGGTATTTCCCCATTCCCTCCAATTTTCTCAATCATCTTTGAACTTCTTTACATCCTGACCACTTACACGCAATCTCAATTTGGGGCCATCAGCAGATTTGCAAGGATTACATTTAATACCCTTGAACAAATGTTTGATATGCTTTCTGAATAGTTCGGTTGCAAACACAAATTCCTGGATTATCATACTGGTCATTGCTTTCCACTCCAAAATATATAGAACTGGTTTTGCTGATACACGTTTTCCTTTCACCTCTCCCATTCTCAACCCATGCCAGGAAATTAGATCCAGCTGTTACACACTGTTATGGGCCAGTACAGACCTCCTCAAATCATTTCACGGAAGTAGCACAGACCCAACATTTTCTCATTGATTTAAGCAGGTGTAAGGTAGATTTTCCAGGAGTGACGCAGCTGAATGAAACACATACAGAAGAGGATAGCAGACTGAACAACGTAACTATCTAAAAAACCAACAAATTATCCCAATCTAATGATGTTGTTCCAAGAACTTGAAACAATCCGCATAAACACACCATGGCAAAAATGAAAGGAAAAATAAACCCCAGGTTCTTACAGGAGAGATGTCAGAGTGAGGGCGAATCAGAATGGGTCTGCTTCTTTGAGTCTGGTAGCTTCACGACTGTTGCCTGCTTTCAGCAAACAGCAAGACTGCGAAAAATCAAGCCAAACTAAAGCAGAGAATCTGTGCTGTTATTCTGCGCTGGGAGGACTGGCTACTTCCCTTTCCTCAGGACAGGAGAACAGAAGGACTAGGATCAAGAGTAGGCTGGCTGGCTATTCGAACCTGCTCTGCCATTTAATAAGATTATGGCTGATCTATTCGTACACTCATATCCACTTCCCCACGCTCGCACCTTATCCTTTATTTACTTCATTCTTCAAAATGCCTTAGCTTTAAAAGCATCAACTACCGCATAGAACAGGCAATTCCATCGAATTAGAACATTCTGGATGAAGAAGTTCGTTCTCAATTCAATTTTAAATGTACTTCCTTCACCTGCCAGTGGAAACATCCTCCCTACTTGTATGTTATTCATTCCCTTCATTATTCTGTATGTTTCGATAAGATCCGAACTCCATCCTTCTGAATTTCAATGATTATCATCCCAGTATACTCAGTCTCTCCTCATAAACCAACTCTCTCAGCTCCGGATTCAACCCAATGAAACTCCTCTTGACCCCATCCAGTGCCAGTACATTCTTTCTAAAGTAAGGCAGCTTAATCTTCACACAATACTCCAGGTGTCGCCTCACCATCACCCTGTAGAGCTGCAAAATATCTTACCTGCTTTTAAATCCAATTCCTTCAGCAATGAAGGACAACATACCATTTGCCTTCCTCAGTACTTGCTGTATTTTGTGTGTTTCATGAACATGGATACGCAGGTCCCTCTACAAAGCAGCATACTTCAACGTTTTACAGTTTAAGTAATAATCCTTTTTACTGGTACTCCTAACAAATAGATGGATTCACATTTAATTACATTGTATTCCATCTGCCAGACGTTTGCCTACTCACTCAGAGTATCTGTGTTCCCCTAAAAACTTTCACAGATCTTTGCACACTTCACTCTGCCACTCTTCTTCGTGTCATCTACAAACTTTGACAAACTCCGAATGCTCCCAACACCACATCATCTCTACAAATTGTGAATAATTGCAGCCCCAACACTGATCCCTGGAGCACGCCACTAGTCACTGATTTCCAGATATGAATAGCACTCATTTAAGCACATAATTTGCTTCCTGTTAGTCAACCAACCTTCTATCCATACGAATATTTTACTCATAACGCCTTTATCATATGCAGCAGCCTATTGTATGGCACGTGTCGAATACCTTTTGGAAACCTAGATATATCACATCCACTGAAGCCTCATTGTCTACCTTGCTCATAATGTCTTCATAAATTTCCAAAAGACTTATTAAGCATGACTTGCCCTTCAGGAAACCATGCTTTGTCTGCGCAATGGGCAGATTTCTATGAAAATGTCTTGCTATTTCTCCCTTGAGAATACACTCAAGCATCGTTCCGACTGTAGAGATTAAACTAACTGGTCTGTAGACCCCCATCTTTTATCTACCAGCCTTTTTAAACAGTGGCGTCTTATTTGCTGTTTTACAATCAGCTGGAACTACCCCAAAGTTCAGCAAATATTTAAAACATTACCACAATTGAACTTGACATTACCTCCGCTATCTTTTTAGTACCCTGGAATGCATTTCATTAGGGTTTTGTCTGCCTTTAGATCCATTAGCTTACCCAACACTACCTCCACCGTAATAATCATTGTAAACATGTCCTTGCCTACCCTCATCTCTTTGTCAATTACTGGCATGTTATTAGTGTCCTCCATTAGGATGATTGATACAAAATACCTGCTCAATACCTCAGCCATTTCATCCTATCCTATAACTAAATTCGCCATCTCATCCTCCAAAGGCCCAACATTTACGTTAGCCACTCATTTTCATTTTATATATTTAGGGAATCATCTGCAACCTCTTTTCATATTCTAGTTTATTTTTTCTTGTGTTCTATCGTACTTTTCTTTATAGCTCTTTTCGTGGCTTTCTGTTGAGTATTAATGATTTTCCAATCTTCTAGGTTCCTGCTTTTCTTGGACATTTTGCATGCCTTCTTTTTAAACTTGGTAGCCTCGCTTATTGCTTAGACACCCGATGCAAATTACCCCTTTTCTTAGAGTCTTTCCTTTCACTGAATATACTTCTTCTAAGGACTTTGAAAAATTCCTTTGAAATCCTCCACTGCTCGTCAACTCTCACCATAAAGTATTTGTTACTAGTCAACTTTAGCCATGTTCTCCCTCATTCTGTTGTGGTCTCCCTCGTTTAAGCACAGAACCCTAGTATTTAATTTTATCGTCACACTCTCCACTTGTATTTTAACTTTAGCAATACTGTGATCATTCCTTCCAAGTTGATTTCTAACTATGAGGTCATTCATTTTTCCTGTCTCATTACACAGGACCAGATCTAGCATAGCTTGCCCCTTCTTGTGCGTGCTTTTATTTTAGAGCAGTCAAACTCAGACATTTCGGATTCACTGTTTTTAAGACACCTTTGAAAAAAAACAAGGACAGCATGACCTTGTTAAAGGTGTAGCATTTTCACAACATTAGACTTGGGACTTCATCAAAAAGTTTGTGAAAATCGCAATTCACTGCATCTATTGCTTCGTTATAATTTATTTCCCAGGCGGTTTCTCAAGTATGATTCACCTTTAATAAATTGGCATTGACCTGATCCATGTTCATTACTTTCAAATTAATTTAATTCTCAAAGTTCCCTGGCAAAGCATTCATTCTAATAGACTGTTGTATTGTCCTGATTGCTTCTTTGGTGCTATGCAGACTATAATTCCCTGCTTTCTCCCTGCCTCCTTTAGAAATATTGGAGTTATATTTGCTGCTCTCAAATCTGTCAAAATCATCAGGAATTTGGAAGACAGCAAGCAAAGTATCCATTATTCCCATGGCCACCTCCTTTAGGACTCAGAGATAAAGATTATCAGGCCATGGGGATTTATCAGATTTCAGTCCAAATATTTTCTCCAAAACTGTTTATTTACTGATTTGATTGTATTTCCTGTTATTTTTCTCAATAGACCAAGAATTGCTTGGAAGTTTTTAATTTATTTCTGTCATGAAGGCAGAACTGAAGTAGTTACTTCATAGCCTGCCATTTTCCTGTTCTCCATTCACTGGATTTGGACTGTAAGGAAGCTACAATTATCTTCTCCAACATTTCATCTTGATATATTGCATTATGAGAAGCTTTTACGTTTCACGCTTGTTTAATATACTCTTCCGAAACCTATTACTTCCTGTCTTAAGCTGTTCAATGATTGACCTTCCACAGCCATACAATCACAGAAGCATAGCCTGTGTAGCACTAAAATTACAGCACGATCTATATTATTCCAACTTTACAACAACAGTCCCACAGCCATGAATGGTTTGACACTTCAAGTGCTCGTCCAGATACTGTTTAATGGTTGTGAGGTTACCCGTGATACCTCCCCACATCCCCCCCCCCCAAGGAAGTGCAATCCGGACCCCATCACACTCTGGTGAAAAACAATCCATGAATCCTCTCTAAACCTTAAATCCTTCCTTTCAAACGTGTGCTCCCCTCTTCTTGGCCCTTTGACTAAAAGGAGCAGCTGCTGTCTATCCACCCTGTCCATGCCCCGCGTAATCGTATCCATCTGAACCACGTCCCCCTCAGACTTCTCTGCTCCAAAGTAAGCAAATGGAGCTTATGAAACCTCTCTCTCCATAGTTGATATGCTCCATCCTTGGGGACATCCTGGTGAATCTCTGTACTCTCCCCAGTATAATCACATCCTCCCTGTAATGTAGCTCCCAGAACCCTCAAATTTTTTTTCCATCTTATCCTCACCAAAGTGCTACATGGCTCTTGTAATCTATGCCTCGATGAGTAAACGCTATGCCTACTGTTTCCAATAATTTCTTATGTAACCTTTTACCCTCCCCCCTTACACTCACGGGTGTGTGGAGAAGCACCCTCTGAGCTTCCTGGTGTGCTGCCATTCATTGTATACTCTCCTGTCTGGTTCCTTCCTCCAAAGTACATCACCTCATATTCATCAGGGTTGTATCCTATCTGCCATTAATCCACCCATGTTACCATTCTATCTGTGTCTTCTTGTAACTTAAGAACTTTCTCCTCACTGCCAAACACCCAGCCAATATTTGTGTCAAACACAGACTTACTAATCACGCTGCGACTCCCCCTCCACATTCACACTTACACCATTGTAAATACTACAAATAATAAGGTAGACAGTGCTGATCATTGTGGTACATCAGGTGACACCGTTCTCCAGTCACACAAATAGCCTACTATCACCACCTATATTGTGCAAAATTTTCTCTAACACTGATCTGAAATACCCTGGTGTATAGTTCCCTGCTCTATCTTTATCATCCTTCCTATAAAGGGTGATCTCCAGTCTTCGGGAACCTCACCTGCGACCAGATTCTATTTAAACATTAGCATCAGTGCCTTTCATTCCTTGTCTCCAACAGCAGCCTGAGATGTAACTGACCTAGACCTGGGGATTGGTCCAGTTTTATACCAGCCAAAACCATAAATCCCTGCTCACATCTTCCATCAATCTGTTCAAGAGCTTCCCAGTCCATCTTCTTGAATTCGGTACCTACCTCCTCTTTTTCCCAAGTAAATAGACCTGAAATTCTCATATAACAATCAATCATGGTTCTCTGGTTTCAAACAGATTCCCGCCTTGATCTCAGACCATCTCTTCTCAGCAGACCCTTCTACCATCTGAGAGATTAATCAGGAGAATGCCCATTCAGTATAAGTGATCAAGACATCAAAATTGTACAGGTACAATTCAGGTACAATCTCACCAACTCTCTGTGTTATCAGTGCAGAACGTCTTTACTTCTCGTAGGAGCAAATCACTGCAGAAGCAGAATCTGTACTGGAACCAACACATGCTAGAGATCACAGTGTGTCAGGCAGCATCGTAAAGAGAGAGCAAGCTGATACTTTGAGTCTAGCTGATTCTTCATCGTCTGTATTCGGATTCCCTTTAAAGGAAGGCGTTTAAAGGGGCACAGCACTGACACCTGTGGCACACCAGCCTACACCGTACACACAAACAACCTTCTCCCACCACCTATGTTCTCCAATAGTTTCTCTAATGCTTACCTTCCCCTGTTTGCATATTTTCCTCCCAATATACTTTGCTTTAATGTTTTCTGCTAACTTACTGTGTGTGCTGCTTAAACCTCCTCCTGAATATCTGACTGTACTACATTCACTGATTTGCCATTGTTTGAATCTACAAGAGATATCTTCAAGAAAAAAAAAATGTAAATTTTAACTTCCCTTTCATAAATGCAGAACAACACTCTGGAAATTTGCTATTACTTACTCAGTGTCCAATAAGATCGTCCTTACAGTAGGTGGCAACAGATTCTCTACTGTGGATGCCAACTAATTGGACAGAAGTCCTCCACTTTCACATTTCTTCCTTTCGTTAATAATTTGCATTTATAACCTTCTGAAGTGAATACAGAAAAATAGATTGGTCCCTATTGCAATCAAAATGTGTATTGCTGTTTTCTCTGAAATTTCAGTTTGAATTACATCTGGTCTGTCAGAATTATCAATCCTCATTCCATTTCTGTTTTCGAATACTACCTCATAACTGTATATGATGATTTTACTCTTTAGTTACAAAGGTCCCATGACGACTTCGTATTTCTGGGTCACCAAATCCTCTGGGCTTCCTGAATGTCTGAGGCTGCTCACAGCACAACCTCCAGCAAACCATTCCCATCCCCTCCACTAACTTTTCAATAACAGGAGACAATCAGAATTCCCTCCACTGAAAGTGAGATAGCTACTCCTTTATATTTATACTTCAGAGTCCTCCTCGTGTTTCTGACCACGCGAACAGCTGTGATGGACAAACACAGGCGTTCAGAGGACAGGCACAGACCAAGTTTTTAAAGACATGAGTCAAAGATAATGAAACTCCATGTTCAACATGGAGCACAACTTGGGACACACCGGGAAGTGAACAACAGCCTGAAACACAACCCGCTGTCTATGGAGCAACACATGGGATACACCAGCAACAGTCCAGCACACACACTGCTGTCCAACATGGAGCACGACGTGGAACACATCGGGAAGTGAACAACTGCCCTACACACACACACACACACACACACACACACACACACACACACACACTTCTTCATGAAGCACCTCAAGGGGTACACCAGGAAGTGAACAACAGCCCAGCACACAATCTCCTGTCCATGGAGTAACATATGGGACACAGCGGGAATTGAACAATAGCCTGACACACACCATCACATTATTTCTGAACTTCATAATTCCATATTCGATTCACAACCAAAACCTAAGGCCAGAGATAGATAGAGATGGACAGAGATATTCACATTAAAGATAGAAACGGACAATTTATACAGAAACAGAGCATGTGTTGAAATATGAGGAACAAACAAGGGAGTGGGTCTGAATGGAGCAGTGAGACCTTGGCGGCTCAAATCACAAGAATGAGAATATTGAATAATGGCATTGCCAGATCAGCTTACCAAATTTGCTCCACTAAATTCTGAATTTGCCTCACAGAGCAAATGCAGAAACTGTACACTGGGACAAAGAGATAACCCAGTGTGGAGAGCAGCGCAGCTTATTACAGTGAATTGCTCAGTAAACTGGACGATCTGCCCAGCATGGGGAGCTGTGCAGACTATCCCAGTGTTTTGCTCAGTTCGTTGGACTATCTGGCCAGCATGGGGAGCTGTGCAGACTGTGCCCGTGCATTGCTCAATAAACTGAAATATCTGCTCAACATGGGGTGCTGTGCAATCTATCGCAGTGCATTGCTCAGTCAACTGGACTATCTGCCCTGCATGGGGACCTGTGCAGACTATGCTAGTGTATTGCTCAGTAAGCTTGACCAGCTGCCCAGCATGGGGAGTATTGCAAAATTTTGCCGGTATATTGCTGCTACATTTGCACTACGTAGCTGACTCATGCGGGACAATTTGCCGCCCATACTGCGAGTGACAGTAAATAGGCTCCCACAAATTAATGTCTGTGTGTCTTCATGCATCAGTTCAAGGCAAGGGGTTTTATGTGTGCATGTGTGTGTCGTTCTGGGGCAGCGTGAGATGTGAAAATCATTGTCTAAGAGAGAGCACACATGGAGGATATCAGTTTAAATGTGAACAACTTGGTATAAGGAACAGAGAGAGATAGTTCATGGGCAGCTGTTAATGACGTGCTTGAGAATATTAAAGTAAAGGCATTGCCAGACCCAATAGCATTATAGATCAGTACGCACAGGAATGATGGATGGATGGGGAGTTCTGTGTGATATCAGATATGAGCTGTGGAATACTGACTCAGAATTGTTTCTGTAGTTTTGCAGCTATGAGTGTCAGCAACAGACGAATGCCATCTTTAAGACTGTATTTCACAGGTCATGGTTCAAATAGCAGATGGGATGAGCCAGTGAAGTATAAGCTGGATTTATCAGTAGTTACAATGAGGAATGGTCAGGGTGTAGTGCCAGGATTTGGTTCATGGCCAAAGGGATCACCACTGATGTCATTTGTGTATTTCATCTTCAGATACTGGCCGGGGATGAGATGGAGTCCGAGGAAGGCAATGCCGTTTGTAACCAGAGCAGAAGATAGTGACCTCTGTTGGGGTAGTTGTACCAGTGGGGTGGGCACTCTAGATCTAGGGAGGGTAAAAACTATAACTGTAACAAGTGCTTCTAATACCGGGCCTGAAATGGTTAAACTATCATGATCACTGAACTGGAAACTGCTGGCATCCTAATCTGATCAGAGGCTAGCTGATAGACAGCCTGTTAATTGTACCTCTGGAATTTATAACTGGTAGACATTGTTAATTGGATTATTTGAGGTGTCAATTGAACCATCGAAACTACTCATTTAAATGGTAATGAACTATTGTTTCCGGTAAACCACTAATTAAATAAGCGGGACCAGTGGCCCCACAATGTCTACGGGACTGCCCGCTCCGAAGCAAACGGACAGACAGCTCAAAGCATCCAACCAGAGAGCGGAACGCTTTGCCCGGGAACGAGTAGCCAACAGGAAGGCCAGACGTGGACACCTGACCGGGAACACTGGCCAGCGAGGGGTATAACTGGGGCGAATTTGAGCAGAAGGGTTAGAACGCCTTCTCCAACGAATTGCATGCTGTGGAATTCGTTGTACAGTTTGCCAGTTTTGATTCTTTAAAATAAACGGTGCTCTGCTCCAAACTAAAGAAGCTGGTGCGGTCACTCCTTCCAAAGAACTCGCAAAGACTGGAACCCCGAGGTTCCGGCCTAACATCTGGTGAGCCTGACGCGGGAAGGGAAAGAGACCACGGCAAGTTGGCCACGTTGGCGGATCAGGGGGCAGACAACCTTCGGCCGAAACCTTCTAAGGTGAGGAAGCGCCTGTTAAACCTAAGGCTTCCAGTAGTTAAATTTCTTTAGTTAGTTTCTTGTCTGCTCTCTGACCCTCACCAACCCAAAAAACTGATCAGTTTGGCAGCAGCATCGCAGAATCCTGACTGGTAAGCTACCACTAACCTTTTAACTAGTACCGGTTTGACTTTCGCGTGGCTTTCAGAGCTGAGCGCGCCCCTGTTGTTTGACTTTCGCGTGGCTTTCGGAGCTGAGCGCACCCCTGTTGTTTGATTTCGCGTGGCTTTCGGAGCTGAGCGCGCCCCTGAGGTTAACTATTGCAGCGCTGACCGTACTTGACTACCTGGATCCACGTTAGTAAGCACTTGCGACTGACAAATGTTGCCGCACACACTTGTTGTGAACACCAGACGAACCCCGGGGGGACAGAGGTCGGATCTCATCTTCTGAACAGGGTTATCCGCACAGACGTCTGCCTTAGACCGGTTGTTAAGAGCAGAGATCTGCCACGCGAAGGTCAGGCTTTGAAAGACGCTCTGTTTTTTACCACGGTTCCCATCAGGGGAGATCCGACATGGGGGACCTGATCTCGGACCGCCGAGACTGTAACGCCTCGGAGCATGTTACTAAGACAGAGGGCAGGGGACTGCGACAGGCTGAGACGGGGATGCAGAGACACCGACAGTATGCGTGTCTTGGCATGTATGCGGGTGACAACCAGTGTGGGGCCGGCCCAGTGAGAGAGAAAGAGTGAGTGCTGTGATTTTGACGGACGTGGCTAACGGGAGTGTTGCAGGAACACTTACTCCCAGGTCTGGACCTGCTAGACCGCGTCAGCAGCGAGGCCTCGGGGTGCAGCGGACCTGCACCGGCAGCCTCTGAGACAGAGAGCGCGTGGAAAGCTGTCCAGCAAACAAGAGCAGATCTGCAGCTCTGTGAGTATGTGAGTTTCGTTCCCTGGATTTAACGGGCTGGGATTTTTTTTTCTGTAGGCTCACATTGATTTTTAGGATTGATGACTTCTGTCCTCCCAACATTGTGTACTGCCCCATGATCATTTTTTAATTTCTTTTTTACTTGGAAAGGTAGAGACGGGTACAGAGAGGTGACAGAGTAAGGGATGGTGGAGCATTTCATTGTCGGGCCACTACGGTTGTGCCGTCCTAAGACGGTAAATCCCGGGGTGTCCCGGGGTCAGCTTAGTTCTGGCGGGTGTGCTTGGTTCTGGCGGGTCAACTTACTTTAGGCGGGTTTGCTTAGTTTTGGCGCGAATGCTCAGGTTGGGCGGGGTCCATTTAATTTTGGCGCGAATGCTCACTCTTGGCGGGATTGCTCGCTCTGGGAGGTGCTACCCGTTTTCAGGGGTCTGCGACCCTAACAGGTCGACTACTAAGCCACCACTACATCGGAGGGTCACTCAGGCGCGATTGTCCTGGTCCATGGGATAATCCGATGGGAAGGTCTTCTTAAATTATCATGATGATGACATGAATCATGCTTCTAACTACATCTTATTCGACAGGTTGTACCCTTTTTACTTTTAAATAGAAAATACCGACCAACAACATGCGCAGTGCAGCATTACCATACGGTGGCACAGTGGCCACTACTACTCGCCCCTTTTAAAGTGGTTTTCTTGCGACCGCTGTTTGCCCGGCATTATCGAAGCCAGCATTAGGCTCTGACATCCCCCAGCCCACTTGTTTTTGCCTATTCCTCCTTTTTTCCCGGAGGCCGCAGATCTCAGGTCTCCAACCGGGACCTGCGACTCAGCAGACAGTAAAGCATTTGGCCTAGCTCATTCATCTCTTTTTCCTCGCGACCAGTCACTCATTTTTGTCCGCCGACATGGGTGCTTAAGCCATTTTTCCACTCTCATGCTCACAGCTTCTTTAATGACGAGATGGGGGCACTCATTCATCTTTCCGCCTATGTCCTCCAATTTTTACTGACCTATCTTACACACCCATTTCATCCTTTCTCTCAGATCCACAGATTTTCCCTTACGCTAAAGTGTCATGCGCGCTCCTTCATCTTTTCATTACAATCACATGCGCGCTCTTTTCGTCTTTTTACGAGTATATGCGCACTTATTTCGTACTATTATTCGTCCTCCTCCTAAAGGCTGGAGCTAGGGAGGGTAGTGCCATTGCTGCAACAGACACTGCCAGTTCCAGTCCCCAAACGGTTATTCACAGCCATGCGGGGCGCAGCTAGCAACAGCAGGGCTACCTGTCTGAAGCTACATTCTTTGATAATTAGATCATGGAGCCTGTAACTGCCAGCCAGTATCAAATTGTCCCATTGAAATCTCATTCCGACTTCTATTGCCGTATGTAGTGCCCCATCCTACACCCCCGCTCACCCTTTATTTCCACTCGATGTTCTCTGTCGGATCTGAGGTCGTTTCTATCGTCATTTTCTATCTTTCACTCATCTTCTTGAAGCATTGAATTCAACTGGTGTACGCAGGCCTGAGATTACGCTGGTCTCCGAGTCTCATCCCCTTTGTGAGGTCTTATACTCCCTGAGGTTTTCTACCAGGTCACAGTAACTCATCTTCTGGCCTCATCTCTCCATCAAAAGCTTTTCACTCACTGTGCTCCTGCTGTTGTACTCTGCGTCTCATCCCCTTTTCCCAGTATTACGCTCCCTGAGGTTTGAAACCAGGATTCGTTACTTGACCTCCGAAGAATAAACGGGGCCACAGTCACTTTAAATCTGAAGGTTCCGGACCCCGCTGTTGCACTGCAGGCGCTCACGCCTGCCTGTCATTTTTTTCTCTGTCACAGACCTGGCCGACGTTTTCTTTTGCCTTTCCGCTGCACCTACAGTGTCTGGAACCTTTTTGCCTTCACCTGTGCTTGAAAGCGCCATACATACAATCGCCTCCCACAGCGGTAGAGAGCTTTAGCCTCGTCCTTATCATTCCCCTACTGTCCGCGGACCCTGTTGCTGCCCCGCAGAGTTCACAAGCCCCGACGGGGGAACACCCCCTCGCAGCATAAAACGACACTCTAATAGTCACGGGAGCCCACTCTAATAGTCAAGGGCGAACTTGTGCAGGGGGGTGTGAGCTCACCTCCCCGCCTGACACTACCTCCTCAGGGGACGAGGGTGAGATCCTGGGGGGTTTGTGCAGTTATTCTTCTTGTCAATACGTTATGCTTATCTTTATACTTTCTTTCATGTTCCTACATTAGACCATTTTACCGGGCTTGGGACGTCTGGGTCGCTACGCTTTTCTGCTACCAGATTCTGACCGCTAGATTTGATTTTATACCTACTTGTCTGTATCTTAGGCGGTCAGGGTGGCCATGCTCTGTTCTCACCCATTTGTCCCTGACTGACTGCCAAGTGTGAATAGCCTAGCAATGCACACGTTGCAACAACTTTTGTCTGCAGCATAGGGATCGAAGCTCAGCTCTTGCCCATATCCTTCAGTCTCTTCAACTGCGAGTAGTTGTTTCCAATTCACCTGTTCATACCTTCTGCAAGGCGCAGATTCGCGCTGAAAACGGCAGGGTCACCAGGTTCTTTTATGATTCTTTTCCCTGGGTAACTCTTAAGGCCTCCTACTACCTACAAACTTTGCCTTACACAGAGGACAGTGCTACACAAAGGATTTCTGTCCTGACCTCTATAGATTGTACTCACAACCCGTTACCCGTGTCATTCACCATGTGCCTGAACTAAATGATTACTCCTCTTTTTCTGGCCGTTAGGCAACGGACTGTATTCCTCTACCAGGTAATACTTCATATTTCCTGCAGAGCATGACCTCAAACTTCACTTTTTCCATTTCAGCTGCACCTCATCTGAAGTATTCCACCTTCTGGAACTCAGTCGCTGCATTGGTAATCCGCATGTGATTGCTGGATGTTGATGCAGCAAACTCTCTTGTGAAATTCTATCATTCTCTATACTCCTCATCACGATTTAAACAAAAAACATGTGTTTTTTCCGGCGACCTACCCCCACATCGGAGTGCAGGTCGGGGAAACACTTTTTTTCACCCACTAGTAAACTTCACTTGTTTCACCAAGCCCGGACGGCTTACCCGGGGATACTCACGGGCAGCCAAGCGGCAGCATTAACGGTATTTCCCCCTGTTTCAATTACCTTTTGTGGCAGCCCGTGGTCAGGGACCTTTTTTCTCTCTGATTGGAGTTCACAACCTGCTCTGGCCTCCTTTGTACAAGGTACTATTTCTTCCTTTTGGACGGGACCATTCCTTTTACCTCACACTGGTGTCACTGTTTTTTAGGTGACGGCTTCGTACAGGTCCATGAGCTATGAGAAAGGTTAGGGGTTAAGCCTACCTTCACTTTTTTACCATTGCCCTGATTGATGTCTGGTTTCTCCAGTTCTGTTGCACAACTGGGTGGGGGGCAGTCTTAGTGAATGCATTGGACATTTCGCACTGGCCCCCTCTTTCTTTTACTAGATGACTAAAGACTTCACATTCAGGAGTACTGGCATGGTGATGTCCGTTGAGTTTAATAGCAAGGAGCTTTTCGAGATCAGCTCACCCAATGGCTCTGCCTTCACAGGAATGTGCTAATGGCGGTTGTTAAATACAATGCTTTTATTTCCCATACTAGTAGGATGTTTTCTGGCTCACCTCACCAAATGTCACCCTGGGGATGGCAGGACTCTTTTCACCACATTTCTGCAGCCCCATCTCCCTGGTTTAAATGTAATGTGGTATCATTACTTTTCAACCGAACCCCCCATACGCTGGGCTCTGCACTCCTCAACAGATGCCTGCGCCGCCACCAACTCTGAGTACACGACAGCCTGCGTGTGATCTCCTACAAACGGGGAGGGACATATGGAATACATGCTGTAAGGTGACTTCCATTCATGAGCCGTGGAGCCAGTTTTCCGTGCGGCCAGTTGCATTAAGTGACTCAGCGCCTCCCGATGGGAAGCCAGGCGAGTGGGGATCTGGCGGTTATTCTCTCCAATGATGCACTACCACCTCTGAATGGGCTACGGGTGCAGGCGTACTAAATGCTATCTCTCCGGTGCATGTCAGTGGTCTCAATGGCTTTCTTTCGAGTTCATCCGATCGCGTCACCCACATGACTGTCTTCCTAGAACTGGTGATTCTGGTCAAGACAACGTGCTCGGATACGACAAAGGGACGTCTGTGGGGGCGTCTGCCGGCACACCAGACCCCGGTCGCCTCGTGGTGTTGCGTTTCTTGCTGCATGGGGTGGTGTGGCCTCAATAGGCCTTCCAAAGGTGCGGTCTCTCCTTCCAAAGAACTCGCAAAGACTGGAACCCCGAGTTTCCGGCCTAACACCTCAATGCCTTCAATATTTAGATAGCAAGTGCAGTGATACAACGAATCATGCTTCACAGCTGAAACTGAGCAAGTCAGCATAGCAACCCATGAGTAACACTGTCAGAAGCAAGGAGGGCGAGAGTGAATTGACAATTTAGTAGTGGGTTTTTCAGGTGAATATCTGGATTCAGAGTCTTAGCTGGAACAATAACAATGGCAAGGAGAGTAGAGTGAATGATAGATCAGTATTACTGTCATACATGATTTATAGAATTAACGACTGAACAGTGAGACTTACCAGGTACACTAACAAAAGCCAGGATTGGATAATAAAAATATCGTACAATATAAAGTGCATGTTTGATCCGCCACGATAATGACCTTCGATCATAATATGTACAAAGATACCAAACTTCCCAATATAAGCTCCTGTCCATTCTTGGGACATTCCAGTCTAATGTTCTCAGATTGTGATCCATTGCAGTAACATTCCAGTCTAATGTGCTCAGACTCTGATCTCTCCCCCTGACTCTCTGGAGCTGCTGATTTCTGTTAACACTGTCCGCAAAGCTCCCACTATAATGTGGGATAACACATTGAATGGAGCCCACTTATCATTAAAGGATGCAAACGTCTACTGGGGTAATTGCAACTCATGGAGGCTAACATTAATCACAGTCACTGAACAAACACGTCCAGCTAACCCCTTCCTGACATCACTTTTCATTTCTCGGTGTGGATGGAATGGATGGGCGTTGTTTCGGGATGGACCATAAATCTTTCAATCTTCTTATTGTTTCTTCCATGTATGTGGGAGTAGTGCCAGAACACTGCAGGACTGTGTATATTACATACTGTTTTTAAAGGGCGTCAGTGAAAAAGTAACAGACTGGCTGCATAAGGTGACTGGTGGGGTAATTTCCAGAGCCACTAAACCAGTGTATATATTTATTGTCCATTGACTTTGTTTAATGTTGCTGCTGGTTTTAATGTTGCTCCTGCACTGTTGTCAAATTCTTCCATAACCTTGGGACATCATTCAGAGCATCGAGACTGCTGCGCAGGAACAGGAGGAAGTAATTCTGTCCCCATACCCCTGTTACAAAGGGATAGGGTTGGCCGTTCAGCCTCTCAAGTCTGTGACAGAGAGACAGGAGGAGGCTATTCTGCTTCTTGAGCCTGTTATGCATTAACTATTAGTTGTAAAATGCTTATGGAGAAGAATAGTCCTCATATAAATTTAAAAAATTTAAATTGAGTCAGGCCAACTTTGAACGTTTTATGTTGACACTTTGAATAGCTTCTTTGGAGAAGCTATTGGCAGGAAAGTGGGAGGCCTTCACAAATGAGTTACGGAGTCTAGCGAAAGCATGTTCCTGTCTATGAGCAGGGTAAAGCTGGTAAGTGGAAGGAATGCTGAATGGTGAGCAAAATGATAGGTACAGGCAGTGGGGATCGAGTGAATCCATCGTGGAGTACCAGGGATGTAGGCTAATACCCAAGAGGGAAATCAGGAGGGCAAAATGGGGACATAAGATATCTTTCGAAAGTCGGGTAAGGGACTTTCCAAAGAGATTGTACAAATACTTTAAGGTCAAAAGAGTAAGTAGGGAGAGAACAGGACCCGTTAAAGATCAGCAAAGTGACCTATGTGTGGAACTACAGAAGATCCGTGAGATATTAAATTAATATTTTGCATCAGTATTTACTGTGGAGTAGGATATGGAAGGTAGAGATCTTGGGGAAATAAATAGTGATACCATGAAAATTGTCCATATTACAGAAGATGAGGAGCTGGATATTTTAACAGGCATTAAGGTGGGTAACCCCCTCTGACCTTTTAAGTGAATCTTGGATGGGCACATGGATTTTAGTACAATGAAGGTTAGTCTGACCTTAGAATAGGATAAACTATCGGCACAACATCAACAGCTCAAGGGCCTGTACTGTGCTGCACTGATCTATGATCCATGAACTAATCAGATGTACCTCAGATCCATTGGGAAGCTAGAGAAGTAATTGTTCAGTCTCTAGCTAAGATATTTGTATCATGGACAATCACAGGTAAGGTTGTGCCATTGTTTAAAACAGTTGGCAAGGAAAAGCCAGGAAACTGTAGACAAGTGAGACTGACATCATTGGTGGGTAAGTTGTTGGAGGGGATTCTGAGAGATAGCATTTACTTGTGTTTGGAAACGTAAATTCCGATTAGCAATAGTCAACATGACTTTGTCTGTGGGAAATTGAGTCCCAGTAACTTAATTTAGCATTTTGAAGAAGTGACGAAAAAGATTGATGAAGACAAACAAATATAACTGTGGAATACAATATAGACTTTAGTAAGGCATTCAAAAAGGTTCTGCATGGTAAACTGGTTAGCATGAGATCACATGGAATACAGGGAGAGTTGGAGGTAATTGGCTCGAAGGCAATAGACGAAGGAAATGTTTGTGAACTGTTGTATTTTTTTGGACTGGAGGCCTGTGACCCGCAGTGTACCACAAGTATCTAATGAATTTTGTCATTTTCTATAAATGATTTGGATGTGAATACAATAGGAACGGTTAGTGACTATGCAGATTACACCAAAATTGGTGAGGTAGTGAACAGTGAAGATGGTTAACACAGAGTAAAACTGGACGCTGATCAGATAGGCTGAAGGGCCGAGGAGTGGCTGATGGAGTTCATGTTAGACAAATGGAAGGTGTAACATTTTGTTGAGGCACATTGTGTTAGCGCCTATAGGGAGGATCTCTGGAAGTGTTTTCAAACACAGACAGCTACACTGAAATTATAAAAACCATGCAGTTTGGAACCAGACTTTTTGGCCAACCGAGTCCACACTGACCCTCCTGATTAACAAACCCAAACGTTACCCCGGAATCTCTACATTTCCCATAGACAATCCACCGAACCTGCACATCGCTGGATTCTGCGAATCAATTCAGTGAGATCACTGAACCTAACCTGGACATTTTTGGACTGTGAGAGGAAAACCAAACATCCAGAGAAAGCTCACGCACACACAGGGAGAAGGTGCAAACACCGCACGGAGAGTCACCAAAGGGTGGAATCGAACCCAGGTCATTGGTTATGTAAGGCAGTATTGATAGCCATTGCGCCACTCAATGACCAGCTGCGAGCGAGATTGCATCCTCCCATATTCTCTGGATCCGTCACATGTGTTCAAATGATGCCAAATTCCAGTGCAGTGATTCCGACAAGCCTTCCTTTCCCTCCACCTCAGGTTTCACATTCTGAATCACAGGGCCTCAAGCTGTGACTGACACATTGCCTGCTGTTCTGCACTCACCCCGTCCCCTTCTTCCCAGATCAAGCTGTCCATTAATACTGCAGCATGCAAGATAATTGCTGATCTAAAATAAAACAAAGAGCTACATATACTGGAGATCGAAAACAAAAGCTGTTCTGACGAAGAATCCCCAAATTAAAAATGTTGACTCAGTCTCTTCCTACAGAGGATTAGGAAAAACAGAATTCTGAAATGAATTCCTGACAAATGGCTTACGACCGAAACATCGACTTTCCTGCTCCTTGGATGCGTCTTGACTTGCTGTGCTAATCGAGGGTCAAACGTTCGACTTTCATCCTTCAAACCGTACCAGACCCGTTGTGATTTTTTTCGTGCAAATGCTTGTGTATCTAATTTCCTATTTATAACATATGCAATTTTTTTCCCTGCAGTTTTTACTTCCATACACATCTCCCACCAGCATTTGCTTCTAATTCTTGTTTATAAGGTCCAGTCAAATTGTTTCTGTGTAATCTGATGGCTGGGGTGAGATAAATGGTAGATTCAGTGAGATCTTTCCTGAGGCCTTTCTTGATGACACAAAACCTCGCTGCACTTTGTTCGAACAATATATGGATTGGAAAGGCAGAGAAGGATATGTGCCAAGTGCAGGGAAATGAGGTTAATGTGAACGGACATTTTGGTTATTAATGACCAGTTTTGGCTGAATGGCCTGTGTCTGTGCATGACTGCAAAGGAAAGTGGTTTTGGGTTTAGACAGAAGATGAGATTGAGAAAAATATGTCATGGAAGGATGTGATCACAGGTTTCAGAATGCTGAAATACAGACATCTCAATACCATCCGGAAAAAATATGCCAGTATTATCAGGAATGATGGTGAACAGGATATGGGTGTGAGTTCAGATGATGGAGAGTTTTGGATGAGGATTTGTTCTGCAGCTTTGTACCTGAGAGTGGTTCAGCAGAGTCTTGAACTCATTGGGCTGAATCCAAGAATAATTAATCTTTATGTGATTTTCATTGTGTATGACAGAGGGATTGTCTGCACGAGGCCGAGCTAGTTCCCTGGTGCTTTCCTATCGAACTCACCTCATTAACTACTCACCCTACCCCATGGTATCCCTCTCATTCAATGCCATCCCGATTCTCCCACCCGCCTTGGCTGGAGGTACTCACAATCGCCCGTATACCCCTGGATATTCCATAATCCCTGGAACTGGTGCCATCCTTAAAAGGACAATGGGCACACGATTGAGTTTTCCTCAGTTTGGCGCTGCCCTGTACAATTTACCCAGAGCATGGCAGATTAAGGCCAATTACACCACGGGTTATCAACAGGGTCACGGATGTCCTGCTGGATGAGTTAGTACGTCTCTTCCCAAAGGGGGTCACACCACCAGACCCACCGAGCATGGTCTGAGCTCACCACCGAGCTCAGTGCAGTATCTTCGGTCTGAAGAATGTTCAGTAACACACGACAAGCATCAATAACCTTCCCAACTTTGTCAGCATAAGGGTCACTGTATTCTCTCTGCTTCCTTACACTCACTGCATATCTGTTATGACACTGACCCCCGAACAAGGCTCATGCTCCATCACTCTCACTCCTGCATGCAGCACCTACGTCCCTCTCTCTTTCTCTCTCTCCCCCTCTGTTGCTTACCTTTGTAATACCCCCACAGATTGTAGAATGCTCTGGAGAATATTGATTATGGCATGTTCCAGATAATATTCCAAGTAATTCCCAGTTTCAGGAAAATGGCAGTGCCTCTTTGTATAAAACATCAGGGGAAGAAACAGAGTGTTTTTTTTATCACTTGCAATTAAAATCCATAATGAGGCCATTCAGCCCATCAATGTGTTGTGTCATTTAATAAGATCTGGGGCGATCTGACTGTCTCCTGAGCTTCACGTTGCAGGAACTTTCAATCATTCAGCCCCCCCCCCTGGTTTCCTATCACTGACCAAACGACACTCAGGCACTTTTTACCACGAGTTTCTTCAAGCATGTGTTCGGGAGGCATTTCCCATGGGGATGGACCCTCCAAAGAATATGCTCCATCAGCTTTTTACTTTCATGCGATGCTTAGCATGCTTCACACAGACCAATCAAATATATACTCTTACTTTACGGTTATCGATATTTAATCACAATTAGTAATTCTGGTTATTTAGCTTGTGTCACCTTATTATATTCAACCAAAGAAAGCATCTAATCACCTGTCTCCTTATAAAATACAATTTCCACCGGCTTTTTTCTTCCGCAGCCATTATCTTGACCGACATCTGAATTGTACCTTTTCCCTTCTTATCAAGGTTTATATTTTACTTTGAGTTAGGCTATTTCTGTCTATAGTAGTTACGCAGCCTCCCACTCTGTTGTCGGGATGGTTTGCTTGTGATGCAGAGGAAGGCTAACAGCGCAGGTTCAATTCCCCAAACTGACGGAAGTTACCATGAAGGGGACGTCCTCCCAACCTTACCCTGTCACCCGAGATGTAATGACCCTGAGGATAAACCACAATTTGTGGTCTCACAAATGAGAAATTGGTCCTTTGGGACTCTATTCTATCCAGGATAACGTGCTATTTTTTTTCAAAAATATTGTTATTGAAAGAAAATATTCTTAATGCTACAATGAACCAATAAGTACCCAACTCAAAAGACAATGCAAATTGAACAAAATTACACCATTGTGCATGTACATACTAAACAAAAAGGTCAATAAACGATAGAAGAAAAATAAAAATAAAAACAAATGAATAATACAACTCAGTGTGACAAAACTTTGGCTCTCAACCGACACTAGCATTACCTAATACACGTTCATTTGCCCGTAATTCTTCCTGCCTGAACACGAACATCATTAGTCAAGTTTGTCATAGCTATATAAAAGTCCTTTTTTAGAGTGGCAGATCAGCCTGTATATTGGTAATTCAAAAAGGCCTTCCTTGTCTTATAAAAATCCTCTATTTTCTGTTGCACCATATCTTTAAAAAAGTTCAAAGTGCTTTGCTCCATGACGAGCTTGCGAAAACTCAACAGACCCAGGGGGTTTTCAGGCACCAAATGCAACAGAATGTTTTATCTGAACACAGAGAGTGAGAGTATTGAATTACACTGGACAGGCCCACGGAAAGGGAAACCAGATCCATCTCCAATTCGGTCCCCAAGATCCTCTCCATAACACACCGCTCATATAGCGCTGGTGCAAGGTCAACAAGCAATGGGTAAGAGTGACCATAGTCATTCTGTATTTGAGACATACTCCCATTTTGAATTTTGAAGGCGGATATGGAGCCAGATAGACTCTATGAAGAATCTTCAACTACATGTCATGAGTATTCTTACAAATTGAAATCTTCTTGCATTTTCATAAAAAAATCCTCTCCTGTGTCCAAAGAGATATGAACGCCCAACGCTCTTTGCAGACCTCAGAAAGGCACAAAGTCTCGTCTGAGGGGCCACTCTCCAACAAGGGTACTGACAGAGAGTGTGTTCTTAGCACTAAGCACCCTCTTCTGTATATTGGATCTGTACGGATCTGTTAAAAGCGTGGGTCTTTTTTGAATAACGTCTCTGATCTGATAAAAAGAAAACAGAAGACATCTCTGCTCGGTCGTCTATAGTTACGACTTATTTGATCAAAGCACATTCTTGTTTCTCCCTCAGAAAAACCATCAAAGCAAGATACACCGACGAGTTGCCCATAGTTTAAACATGGAATCCAGTATAGCCGGTCGAAAACACGGTACACCACGTTCTGTGATAAGAAATGAGGTTCGGCTATATTGCTCTCGATCGGACACATTGCCCTCAATGTTTTAAAATTATTGATACTCATTGGGAAATGTCAATACTCCATAACTGTCCTCATTTTGTCTATGAATAGCAGACTAATAAGGGAGCGCTTTCCTGAAAAGCTTCAGTATCTAACCAAATTGACGCCGAGGCCTCACTAACATCGGGTAAAGAAGAGCTTAATTGATAGCATTTAATATTCGGGAGATATGCTCCCCGCAAACTGTGGGGTCTTTGTAATTTGGTTAACTTGATAAGGGGTCGCTGATGATGACAAATCAAAGAGCTGCATCATCCGTTAAGTCTCCTAAATGTCTGTCCGGGAAACATCAAATAAAGCATTCACACGTGGTATAGCAAACAAGGGAGGGAATTCATTTTAATAAGAGCTATCCGATGTAGCCAGGATATTGGAAGTGCCTCTCATCTTCGAAGGTCTTTTTAAGTTTGTCAAACAAATGGACAAATTCCAACTACAATAAAATTTCAAAGATAGGATTAATGAATATATCTAAATAGGGAATATCCCCATACCTCCGGGATCATTGAAAAAGAAACCAGGTTTCTCCATCGACATCAGGTATTTCCGCAAGATCGCCCATAGACAGGCCTCCGACTTTGTAAAATTAATGGTATTAACGTGACTTCTCTCCCACTTCTGGGGCAGATATGTTGGGGTCCCTGCAGATGGCCTTCACCAGTGGATCAATGACCAACGTAAACAACACTGGTGAAAGGGGTCTACCTTGGACTGCCTCTTGGAATATTAATGTTATAGGATTTCAAAACATTGGTGAGAAACGTGGCCAGAGGATTGCTTTCTAGGACCCTCACCCCCTTGATAAAAATTTTGCATCGACCAAACCATTCTGAAGTATAGAAGACATACAGCCACTAAGCCCAATCAAATGACTTCTCTGCGTCTAAAGGGATCGCTAACACCTATATAGTTTGTTCTGGACACGCCTGGACCATATTGAGTAATCTTCTAATATTGTTGGAGTATCTGCAGCCCTTTATAAGCTGGTGTGGTCCAGTTTGACAATGGAAGGATACCCATTTTCCAGCCGTAATGTAAGGGTGTCAGACAGGATTTCGAAGTCGACATTTGAAAATGAGATGGGCCTCTAAGAAGCACAATTTTCCAGTGTTTTCGTTTTCTTAAGAATAAGAGAGAGATGAACCTCTCTTAAGGATGGTGGGAGGCAATCATGACTCTGTGAGTGACTAACATGGTAAGCATCGGCCCTGACAATAAGTTTATAAATTCCACATAAAATTCACTTGGAAATCCGTCAGGGCCCGGCGCCTTTCCGCCCTGAAGCTGCTTATACTTTCCAGCACTGACAATGGTGCATTAAGGCAAGACACTCATTTGGGGGTTACCCCTGGGAAATCCAAGTTCTTGAAGAAAGACTCCATCTTAATCCTCATAATGCTCAGTCTGATATAATTCGGAGTAAAATCTCCGAAATGCTGCTTTAACCTTTATGGGATTGCAGCTAAGGTTTCCAGTACCTTTCTTAATTGAGGTAATGGGTTTGTGGCTCTCTTTTTACTCGCAAGATAGGCTAAATACTTGCCCGGGTTAATCACTATGCTCAAATAGCCTTTATTTTGCAAATGTAAGTTCTCTCTTGGCTGTCTGTGTGAGCATAGAATTCACTGTAGACCGATGCATTGTGATCCTCTGCAGCCTAGCCACCGAGGGTTTATCACAGTATGCCCTCTCGGCTGCCTTTAACTGTGCCTGGAGCAAGCATTCTTGCTCTAGCTTCTGCCGCATCCTAAGAAATGATTATTCATTTGGCATAAGCATTCGCAATTTTCCATAGAATGGATGGGTTACTGGTTGAATCTGAATTAATGGCTAAGAAAGATCTGAATTCATTACAAAAATACTCAATGAACTTTCTATCCTTAAGAGTAAAAGGATCCATTCGCCAGTGTCTCGAACCTGTTATATTGCTCTTAAACTTAACCAATAAGTATACTGCTGCATGGTCAGAAATGGTAATATTCCCAGTTGTACAGAACACCACCGATTGCTGCAAGGTGAGGAAGAGATCAACCCTAGTGTGGCCTTTCTGCGGGTTAAAGAAGAAATTAAAATCCCTATACATGAGGTGATCTGCCACCAAACATCCACCACCCACAGCTCCACGCAAACTTTGCTTAGATTGTTAGGATGGTGCTGGGGGCTTTTGGCCATTCTTTCCACCGTCGGTGCAAATGACAATTGAAATTTCCTCCTACAGTAATGAGCTGCGAAGAAAGATTACTTAATTTGGAAGAGCATCTATCAGGAATTTAAGGCTGTGCGCCAGGGGGCAATAAACATTCAAAATACCATTTTCATCCCCATATATCTTTGAGGATTATGATCCTCCCGTGGGTGTCTCATACAATCTCGTAATTTAAGTGGAAGATTATTCCTCAGCAGTATGGCTTCTCCCCTACTCCTAGTATCAAAAGACGAAAAATAAACCCGATCAAACCCACCCTGCTGTAATGTGAAATGTTCCTTGTCATCAAGGTGCATCTCCTGCAGTAGAACAATAACCACCCTCTCCTTTTTAAGGCTAGAACGTACCCTTTTCCTATTAACTGGCTCCCCTTAATGTTCCAGATACACCATTTAAGCATGACATTAACCATAACACACTGGAACAACATTTGAACTCCAGAGAGGAAGAACTCGAATTACAAATCGCTGAGCATCAATGAAAAAACACTCATACAGCCTAAACAAAGACTAACTAAAGCTACTACAACTAACAATCTCTCAAAACGTTCCATAACTAAATACATACAAAGACAACAAAAAACAGGATACAAAGTGCCAATGCCTCTCAGGAGGGGCATTTACCCCACACCCACCGAGGGCATTTGCATGTCACAAATCTTTATCTTCTGCCTCACAAACATCGCGATTGAACTGCCCTTAGGTAGGTATTCAGTCATTATGATCACCTTCATAACTCCCTCCGGCTTGAGCCGAAACGGACACACAAACTAAGCAAGAGAAAAACGGGTAGTAATATTAGTGAAGTTAAAAGTGTGTACTCTACCCATCCCCGACTATAATTTAATAGCAGAAAGATTCAACAAACTTCCTTTAAAACGAGAGAAGCATGATTATCGATATCCGTGAAAGCATCCAGCCTGCTTTATAGTGTCCACAAAGTTTTCGCGTCCTCTGGAGAGTCAATGGATCTACTGAAAGTGTCACCAGTGCGTGGATCTATTGAAAGAATACGGAGCACCGCTGGGTTCATTAAGGAATACTCAATCTCAAGTTCCCTTAGTATTCTCTTGATATCATCAAAAGATTTTCTGTTTTGAATCACTGCCGCTGAAAAGACCTGGAAGAACATAATCCTGGAACCCTTGTTACATCTTTTCCCTGTGTTCTGGAAGATTCCATAAGTCTTTGAATGCCCTGGAACTACGTGATCGCACAAGGACAGGCTGAGGGCGTTAGTCTGAGTCTGACCTGCCCTCCGTAACCCGATGAACTGTCTCACTCTTCACCCGTCCCTCTTCAGCTTCGAAGTGAAGGAATCACGGCAGCCAGTTCTCGAAAAGAAAACACTGGCTGAACGCCTTATGTCTCCAGCAGACCGATGATATGAACATTCTTCATTCTGCCCAGTTCCCGTGGTCGTCACCTTGTTTAGTCAAGGAACGGATATGTTTTCCAAGGGCGAGGATCTGCTCCTTAGAGGAATCAATCACAGACTCTGCCCCTGCAGTTTGGCGCTCGACCTCATCCGTTCTGTTTCCAAGGCTTTCAAGTTGCTCGTCATGTTTTTGGAGCACGGCTGAGACTGCTGAACTTTTCTTTAATCATAGCTTCAATCATTTCACGTGACTTGGTGAACTCGGTGACAAAGGCCTGGTGAGTAACTGGGTCCATCAAACGAGCACAGGGGGTTACAGCTCAGCCTCAGGCATCCTCGATGCTTCTGACGTTGACCTGCATGTTGGGACTTACTCGATCCTTTCCCGTGTTTTGTCATTTCCACTTGACAAAACGAAATTAGTAAGGATTCTATAGATCATTTCGTGTTCAATTTTAATTAAATGACTGTGGTGGGGTAGGTTAGATTACCACTGTGATTCACAGCACAGCAAAGCAGACCTTTCATATCACTGCCATCTTGTTTCCCCCTTAAAACTTTGTCGATGTTATCATTTCGTTTAATTCCTGCATTTTCTGGAGCCATGCCATTCAGTACCAATGTCTACATTTTCCCCACAAGGCACATTGCTGCCCACTCCTCGATAATCCTTGACTCCTTTGTGATTCGTGAACCTGCCTCAAAAATATTCAATATCTCTGCCTCGCAGGAAAGATTGAACATAAATGAACATAAACTGACTCATCGATGTGTGAGATTAGTTTTAATTTTGTATCCTTATCTGAGAAAGGATATAGTAATATTGGAAGTAGTTCAGAGATGCTTCCCTTCACTTATTCCATGGATGAAGGGCTGACAATATGGAGACGTTTACAGGTTACCCTTGGAATGAGAGCTGACCTTATTGAAATATACAATGCCTTGGGGTGAATGGATCAACTAGATACTCACTGGGTGTTTGCATAGTCCAAACTTGAAGTCATTGTCATAGAACCCCTCCAGTGTGGAAGCAGGACATTCTGCCCATCGAGTCCACACCAATCCACCGAACATTATCCTATCCAGACCTCTCCCCCTACCCTATCCATGTAACCCTGCATTTCCCATGACTAACTCACTTAACCTACACATTCCTGGTCACTCTGAGTAATTTAGCATGGCCAATCACTCTAAGCTACACATCTTTGGAATATGAGAGGAAACTGGAGAACTGGGAAGAAACCTACACAGACACGGGAAGAATGTTCAAAATCCACATAGAGGGTCAGACAAGGTTCGAATTGACCTCAGTTCATTGCTGATATGAGGTAGCAGTGCTAACCACAAATCCACCATACTGCTCCATTAGCCCTATTAGTTACCTGCGGCTGATGAAAGAAATCTGTCTGACTTGTTCCTGACACGGAATCAGGCCCAGTCTGAAACCTTTATAATCGGTCATATCACCAACCTGGTTACATTAAAAATGTGTTATGAGCAGTGGAGGAGTGGGACTAGAAAAGGAAACTGTTGACACCCTCCAACTTCAGTCAGAACAGGATTGAGGAGAAATTCTCTAAGTTGGATTACATTAAAGTGGGAATTCTTTTTCTCAGAAGTTTGGGATGGTAGAATCTTTATATTAAAGCAAGGCTGGCCTCGTCTGATTGTTAATAGACAGATGAATCAGGGATAATGGTGCATGGAGGGAAAAGTGCAGCTGGGACCACAATGAGATGAGCCACAACCTTATTCACGTGTGGAGTAGTGTCATAGTACTGATTGGCCCACTTGTGTCACTCAGCCCTGTGTTCTGATGTTCCATTCAGCCCTTGGGACCTGCTACACAGGGGCAGATCGAGATCACTCCAATGGTTAGGCACAGTTTCAGAAATGTACTTGTAGAATCCAGGCTGGGTCAGAAAGTGACCACCAACCTCAATCCTTCTTTCCAGGCTTCCCCTCTCTGTAACTTCTGCTCCAAATGTGAGTCATGTTCCAGACCCAGATTCACAGTGAGTACAGCCACCATACCCCACCAAGGGTTAACTCAAACAAATCTTCTGCTCTCCCTGTACATCGTACAATACGATTTCCAGGAAAATAACCCGTTACTTTCCAAAATCATAACATAGGAATGCAAGATAAAGGAACAGGAGTCGGCCATTCGGCCCCTCAAGCCTGAACGCTCATTTAATAAGAACATGGCTGATCGGCTCCAGGTCTGAACTGCGCTTTCCCACGCAATTCGTTGTATCCCTCCACAACTCTTTTGGAATAGGGAATTTCAGACATTCACTACCTTCTGAGAGAAGATTGAAATTGGTGTTCCTTATTTGGTATCTATCTCCTTGAGTTCAGGGGAAACACCTTCTCAGCATTTACCTTGTCAAGCCCCCCCCCCCTTGTATCCTGTACATTTCAGTAATATCACCCTTATGCATTTCAACCGCAATGAATAATCGCCTCACCATTTTCGATGCACTCAATAAATCAACACTTTCATGCCAGGAACCCGCCTCATGAACCAACCTAGTTACTTGCAACATCAGCATGCTGACGCTACGTTTCCTGCACAGGAACACTCCAATCCCTTTGTACTGCTCCGTTATTTGGGAGTCCTCTCCATTAAATAACAGCCTGAATTTTGGTTCTCAGTGTCATCTACAAACTCGGATGTATATTGAACTCAGCTCCCGCCGTCAGGCTGTCAGTGTAGATTGTAAATTACTAATGCCATCGGCCTGATACTTGTGATAATTCAGTAGATACACCTTTATCATGTAGATCCATTAAGCCTGACTCTCCGATTTATATATGTTAACCCACCGTCATTCCATGCTAATATATTATCCATCAAACTAAAAGCCTCTGTTTTGTGTCAGAACGTTTATTTTGTGATACCTTGTGGAAAATCTCTGGAAAGCCTCATGTTGACCAGTTCCCTTTATCAAGGCTGTTTGTCACATTCTCAGGAGTTCCTGAGGAAGGGCTCTTGCCCAAAACATTGACTTTCCTGCTCCTTGAATGCTGCCTGACCTGTTGTGCTTTTCCAGCATGACTCTAATCTTGACATTCTCAGGGATCTCCAGAAAAAAAAATATGATTTTACAGAACAAAAGTGGTTTCCCTTTCACAAAATCATGCCAACTCTGGGTTTATGTTTTCTAACTGCCCTGCAATTCCTTCCTTACCAACCGGCTCTAGAAGATTCCCAGCAATAATGGTAAGGCAAAATGGTTCCTGCTTTCTGTCTCATTCGTTTCTTGAAGACAACGCCACATTGGAGGCTCTCCAGTTTCGCTGGATCACTCCTGTAATCCAGAGTGTTATGGAATATTTCACACAGTGCTGCTAGTCAGTCTGTGACTACTTCTTTTAAAATTAACTGCTGACCTATTATCCTTATTCTTATCTGTTAGTTTAAAACCTTGTTACTTTTGTTACAGACAATTCAAGAAATTCCCTCCTATTGCCATTTTGTTTACACCATTTAAACGCATACTTTCCCGATGAGGAACGATTTAAAATACTGGTGTAAGTTATTTGCCTGTTCCCTGTGGCCAGTTCCCTAGTGGCCCTCTACATGGCCTCAATGTACTTTCCTGACTGCACCTCTGCCTCTGCTTACAAACACATTTTTAAGCTTTTCTTTATACAGACGGAAAAGCTCGTGATCCTTGCCTTCATATTTCTTGCAAATTTATTGCATCATATCTTTTCATACATCTTTCTCGCTTTCTAGATTCATACAGTCATATTGTGCACAAACAGACCATTTGGTCCAATTTGTCCATGCTGGCCAGGTTTTCTAAACTAAACTAGTCTCATTTGCCTGCACTTGGGCCATATGCCTCTAAACGTTTCCCATTCATATGTTTGTCTCAATGTCTTGGAAATATTGTAGCTGTACTTACATCTACGACTGTTCCTCTGGCAGATCATTCCATACTTACATCACCCTCTGTGTAAATAAAGTTGCCCGTTTGTCCCATTCAAGTTTTCCCTCTTTTACATTAAAGCTATGCATCTATGTTTGAACTCCCTGATCCTGCAGAAAAGACCTTGGCTATTCACCCTATCCATACCTCCCATGACATTATAAACTTCGAGAATGTCACCCCTCAACCTCCTACACTCTATCTGATACTAACTTCAAGATAAAATGTTCAGCAATAAGCATTTCAAATTTGAAAGAATTATAAAGATGACAGGTAAAGAAAACAGCCCAAATTTCATACTGCCAGTTTTGCTCTACATTGCAAAACTAAGGCAACATGAAACTCTTACTAGTTGCAATAAGAAGTCAAGCACCTGAATTCCTTAGTGTGAAGGAGGTGATGATCTATAGAGTGAAAACCTATCTCTTGCTAGATCTATATAATACCACATGGTCAACATTCTCTCTCCTTTTCTCTCTGTGACCTTGTGTGGTTATGTTTTCCTTAGCTTACACTCAGTTAGAGAGAACCCCTTTCCCCCATTCACATCTTAATTTAAACTCATTTTGCATCATCTTCTCGTTCCCAACTGCTAATACCCCGTTTATCTTACGCCATGCCCTCTTTTCCAAGTCATGCATCCCCAACTCCGGCAAGGGATTAAAAAGCCAAGTTTCCAACCTTTTTCAGTTCTGAACAAGTCACACGGACTTGTAAGGCTAACTCTGTTTCTCTGTTTCTGCAGATGCTGCCAGACCTGCTGGGTTTCTCCACAAACGAATGGGCACAGCGCAAAATTTCAATTAAAGAAATAGCGAAGGATACTGGAACTAAAAACACAAAAATTGCTGGAGAAATTGAGAGCTTCGTGAAAGGGTCACTGGACCCAAAAGATTGACTCTATATTCACTACAAAAGACGCCCCCACACCTGCTTTGTTTCTTCATCAATTTTTGAACAAGTTCCAATTCGTAAAAGCTTCTCAACTGCCCTGTCCAACACTGAGTGTCGTACCCTGGGAACTGAACGATCATGCAAAGTGCACACATTCATTGGCTCTGAAACTACATATGGCTGGCATCACTGACACCACAGAGCTCTTCATCATGGTCCCGGAGAAAACCAGAGAGAAACACATTCAATTGAACCGCAGAAGATGACATTAAGATAAAGGAGAAGATTTAGATGAATATGTTAAAGGGTTTGAGTAATGCAACAAATTGGAAGCATGACGCCAAGGACAGACCCTCAGCAGAATGAGAGTAGGAAAATGGAAGCATTACCGCATCAGAAACCAGGTGATGTCATTGAGTTCAGAGCTGATGGGTGAATGGGTCTCGATGTGAACTGGGGGACAGTCAGTAGAATTGAATTGCAGATATTGCAGCTCAAACTGGGCTATCACGTGATGCTGTTGACAACATCAGCAATAGAAGCAGGATTGTATTCAAACATAATCTGTAACATTTTCCCCAGGATATTCCATCAGACTACAATTACCACCAAGCCGAGTGATGATTCAGTGATGTGTGTGGGTGAACATGCCAAGGTCAAGACCATGTGTACCTAAAGCTGATGACAAACCATTAAAACTACCGCACTTGAATGGTTTCATTCCAAACAGCAGAACTAACATCTGATAGAGAGGACGAAATGATCCCAACACCAGCAGATCAGATCTAAACTCTGCAGTCCTGGCACATCCAGACATAAATGTCGGTGTACCACTAAACAACTTACTGGAGGAAAGGACTTCAGAAATATTCCCATTTTAAGTAATGGAACAGCCTTGCACATTAATGAAAAAGACAAAAAAGATCGTATCATCTGCACCATCCTCAGCCAGAGGTGTTGAATCGATGATCCACGTCACCCTCGTCATGATGCCCACAGAATCACAGATGCCAGTCTTCAACGAATTCGATTCACTGCACTTGACATGAAGAAACAGTTGGACACGTAGATACGACAAAGGCAATGGGCCCTGACACCATTTCCGCAATGGTACTGAAGACTTGTGCTGCACAACAAGCCGTGAATCTGGGGAAGCTTTTCCATTCCAGCTCCAACTCTGACAACTCACTGGCAATGTGGAAAATTACTCAACTATGTCCCGTCCCCTAATAGATTAATAATTACATTCTGACCATTTAACACTCCCTCAGTGCCTTCACGATAATCACATTGGGGGGGAGTTAATTTTGACAGAGCTGTCAAGCAGTACAGAAATAATCCGCTCAGTGTGATTTCCGATAGGTTCCTTTGTGGAAATAGTGCTGTTGTGGAAATGTCACTGGATTGCTAATCCAATACAAGATAATGCTCATGGCAGCTGGTGGAAGTTAAAAACATTAATAAAATATCATGGGCGGCACGGTGGCACAGTGGTTAGCACTGCTGCCTCACAGCACCTGTAGACCTGGGTTCAATTCCCGACTCAGGTGACTGACTGTGTGGAGTTTGCACGTTCTCCCCGTGTCTGCGTGGGTTTCCTCCGGGTGCTCCGGTTTCCTCCCACAGTCCAAAGATGCGCAGGTCAGGTGAATTGGCCAAGCTAAATTGCCCGTAGTGTTGGGTAGGGGGTAAATGTAGGGGTATGGGTGGGTTGCACTTCGGCGGGTCGGTGTGGACTTGTTGGGCCGAAGGGCCTGTTTCCACACTGTAAGTCTAATCTAATCATGATCTAGAATCTGGTGATGGTAACAGTGACCTTGCATCCAATGTTGATTGTAAACATCGATCTCCTTCCCCAACATACTTTCAGAACGTGAATCTCCCGTGTTTTCCTGGTCTGGCCTAAAAATAACTCCAGACACAGAACCATGTGATAAAGTCTTCAATGGTCCCTGATATGGCCAAGCAAGACACTCAATTGTACCACACTGCTCCAAGGTCTTAAAGGATAAAACCAGACAGAATATCCAGCACCAGCCACGATATCAGAAAACGGAACGGGAATCACAGTCCAGTTGACCCTGCAGAGTCCTCCTTCCTAAGATCTGAGAGATTGTGACAATATTTCCAGAGCTTTCCCACAAGCTGCACAGAAACATTGGGAAAGGAGTAGGTCATTCAACACATGGAACCTTCCCCATTCTAGTTCTTGAGAAAATCTCCTCAATACAGTTTTCCCGACTCAGTGTTCATATCCAATAATATGTTTAAACATTGTGAAATATAAAATAAGAACTGTTGTAGTCCCTTCAGTCCATCAATCTTGCTCCTCGATTCAATATACAAGCAGTTCTCTGATAACGCGGGTTTATTAAACGTGATTTGACTGCAATGCGATTTGTGAATTGTGCACCTTTTTTCTATAAAGTGAGCTCCCGCTCACTGTGACTCGATTCCTTGCCAGGCACCAGCTCAACAACAAAACCCAGCTTCAGGATCCTTTGTCTGCAAAATGCACCCCCTGAGTGTTCAGCTAAAACAGGAATGCAATCATCTCTGCAAAGCCTTCAACCTGTGCCTGAAACGGGTAAGTGTTCTCTCCAGTTAGAAGGAACTTTATTTCAAACTGGGGGAGAATCTTGAGGAGAAATGGAACTCCATGTTAGCATCACATAGTCAGTCAGCCCTGCGCACTTTCTGGTGAAGAATTTGGTGAAAGGTACAGGGATGTAGCTAGTGACTGTATTGTGGAAGTGTTGCATTTACAGCACTATTTCATGACCTTTTATGATTTAAAGGTTTAATTAGATTGTGCAAGTGTGTGTATTAGACAAACTTTAATTTTGGTTTTTTACTGATATTTTGCGGTTCGCCCATTATTCTCTTTCCCCAATAGACCACATTATTAATATTGCATGATTTTCTGCAACACAGTGATGCATAGGATCACAGCTACCACGTCATTGGAGAGCAACCTGTAATGATATCTGATCCTCTATCTTCATACCATACTCTGCTCTCTCCCTATCCCTTTAGTTTCCAGAAATCCATTTTTTATATTCAGTGCCTTGGTTTCCACAGGTTCACCAATCTCTGAGTGCAGACATTTATTCTCATCTCAATGCAGAGTGGTCCGTCTGTACCTAATACTGTGGCCCCTTGTTTTGATGTCCCAGCCAGGGGAATTGTCACCCTGCTTCCAATCTGTCTTGTCCTGACAGAGTTTTATATATTTCACTGATATATCCACTCATTTTCCTAAAGCCCATGGAAAACAGGCCCAGCCGCCCCAGATTCTGCTCCCACAACAGTGATCAGGTTGGTCATCTTCGCTGCTCTCCCTCCATGTCAGGTTTGTCCTTTATTAGGTAAGGAGACCAAAACTGTACATAATACTGCACAGTGTTCGAGATGAGGTCTCACCAACGCCCTGTACAGCTGCAGTAAAACACCTTTATTCCTGTATTCAAATCCCTCTGAAATGAAGATGAATACACAATTTATCTGCCTATCTGCTTTCTGCTCCTGCAATATTGCTTTCAGTGACTGGTGTACAGGGAGATCCAGATCCTTTTTCAATGTTACAGCTCCCCACTTGTTTGGTCTGTATATACTGGTCAGCGTGCCAATGCCATTACCAGTATTGACTTCATGATTCAGATCTCATTGCCCTACACTGATCTTGGAGGGCTGCACAGAAGTAAAAAATGCAGCTTAAGTTCCTTTATGTATCAACATTTTTCAAACAAAGCCCTTTCAAATGATAGGCTCCAGTTCTGTTTTTCCCATCAAAGGTCACAATATCACATATCTCACGCCTCCCCTCCCCATTGCTCCTCATGTGCCACGTATTTGCCCATACACTTCACTTGTCTCAATCACCTTGAAACATTTTGACATCCTGCTCACCCACTCACAATATGATATTGTTTACTGCCATCAGCAAACTTGAAAATCCTGTGTTTGACTCCCTCAATCAAATATATGATGTGTATTGGGAATAGCTGGGGTCCAAACCCCAACCCGTGCTATATCCTCCAAGCCTTCCATTCAAAAAAATACATTGTTTTAGTTCTATTCACTGTTTCCTGCCAGCTCTCCCATTCTAAAACCATATTAATCCCAGTCCCATAGGATTTGAATATGCATAATAGGCTTTATCAAAAATCTTTCTGAAAATGCGCGTATTTCATTGATTGCTTCTGCATAATATGCTAAAGGCATTTTCTCAAATATGATTCCCATTTGATCGATCTCTGTTGACTTTGTCCGTGCTCATTACTTTCAGTTCCAATACTTGCTCTAAAACTGTTCAGTTGCTAATTTCATTCTATTCCCTTTTTCTAAACAGACTAATGTTCACTAGTTTTGATGGGAAGCTTTCTTTTTTGTTTCGTTTTCTTATGTGAAGACATAACTGAAGTATTTGGTACACAGTCTGCCTTTTCCCTGTCCTCAAATCTCTGGTATCAGACTGTAAGAAAGCTGCACCTATTTTTCCCCGTAATTTTGCCATTGACATATTTTCAGAAGATATTACAAGTTCAATCTTAAAACCCTTGTTAATATAATCTTCAGAAACCCATCAATTCCTACCTTAAGCTACTCAATGATTGACCTTCCACAGCCATACAAACACAGAAGCACAGACTTTGTCCCATCAACAATACAGCACTGTCTACATTAGCCCCACTTTCCGACACAAGACAGTAACGGTGACTCTTATGGCATTTCAAGTTCACAACCGTGTATTTTCTATTGGTTGTGAAGTTACCATGACAATTCTTCTCTCAGAAAGTGCATTCCTGACCCCAGCACCCTCTGAGTGATAAACAATCCTTAATTCCTCTCCACATCTCAAATCCTTCACTTTAAAATGTGCTCCATTGTTCTTCGTCCTTTGACTAAAAGGAACAGCTGCTATCTATCCACCCTGTCCATGTCCCTCGTAATCTTATCCTTCTGAATCTCGGCCCACTCAGCCTTCTCTCCTCCAAACTAAACAGCCCAAGCTTATCCAGCCTCTCTCCATAGCTAATATGCTCCATCCCAACGAACATCCTGGTGAATCTCCTCTGAGACCTCTCCACTACAATCGCATTCTTCCTGTAATGTGGCTCCCAGAACTACAATCAATATTCCATCTTGGCAAAAGCAAACTTCCGCATAGCTCTTATTATATATCCCTTGATGTCTACGATACCCTATGCTTTCTCAACTTGTGCATTAACCAGTTTAGTCACATTCAGGGATTTGTGGAGAAGCACCCTCTAAGATTCCTCGTGTGCTGCCATTCATTGAGTTCTCCCCTGTCCAGTTCCTTCTTCAAAAGTGCATCATTTCACGTTTATCAGGGTTACATTCCATCTGCCATTGATCCACCCATCTGACCATTCCATCTGTTTCTTCCTGTAACATAAGACCATCCTCCTCACTGCCAACCACCCGGCCAATCTTTGTATCAAACACAAACTTAGTTGTCACATTCCCGCCACCCCCGTCTATATTCACAGCTGCATCATTTATGAATACCACAAATAATCAGGCTAAAGATGACACAACACCAGGTTATACTCCAACAGGTTTATTCGGAGGTACTAGCTTTGAAGAGCTGCTTCTTCATCAGATGGTTGTGCGCATTGAAATCTTGTGTCTCTGAATAAACCTGCTGGACTATCACCTGGTTTTATGTGATTTTTACGTTTGTCCACCCCAGTCCAACACCAACACCTCCGTATCCCAAATAATAAGTGACACAGCACTGACCCCTGTGATAAACCATTGGACACCGGTCTCAGTCACACTAACAGCCTTCAACCACTACCCTCTGTCTCCTAACAGTAAGATGATTTGGATGCAACTTGGCAAGTCACGAATGACACCGACCTCTTCATTTGTTATTCTTTTCTTCTTGACACACTTGCAGAATATCTGGGGATTCTCCATGAATTTGCCCTACCAGCAGGTTTCTATGCCTCTGTTTTAGGCAGTTCTCACCAAGTGAAGACTTTCCTCATTATTGTGGTCTTAAATGGTCTGTCCCTTAAACTGCAATTATTGTCTTGAATGTGGAACTGACAGCTAGGGAAATGTCCTGTTTATTTCCAACTTGGCATATGTTTTGTGAAGTTTCCAAGTTTCATTGTGACCCTCCTCTCATTCTTTCAAACTCGAAAGAACACAGCCCGAGTTTCCTCATCAGGCAATCTCGCCATCTGAGGGATTAACCTGGACAATGCCCATTGCACTTTTTTGTGGTCAGTATATTTTTTCTCAGATTGGGTCAGCAACACTTTACACAATGGATGTAGGTTTGCTCGCTACATTTCCAGACGTTTCGTTATCTTACTAGGTAACATCTTCAGTGAGCCTCATGCGAAACAATCCTTAAAATTCCCGCTTTCCATTTATATGTTTGGATTTCTTTGTGTTGGTGATGCTATTTCCTGTGGCGAAGTCACTCCCTGTCCCTTTTCTCAAAGGGTGGTTGATGGGGTCTAAAAACTAATAGCACATCGAGTTTGACATCTGTCAGAAATACATATGGATGTTCTCCATTGTTGCTGTTAATTCCTAAATATCCGATATCACATGCTGTGTCATAGATTCCAACAGTTTCCAACTTGCAGATGTCAAGCTAATTGTTCGGCAGTTCTCCAAACTATGTCTTCTTCCCTTTATAGATGATTGGATTCCTTCCATTAATCCATAGTGCTTGGACCACGTTTGCTAACTTCCATTTATCCACAATGGCTTCCAGCTTCTGCAGATTGCACAGGAAAATGAAACACAGTCATCGACAGTGCAATTAATATTTCTATTGCCGATTTATGTCAGACATTTTGATGTGAAGTACATTAGGTTTGTCAGACTTAGCATGCTCAATCCAGTTACATTCTCTAATACCACCTTGTTACTGATATAAGTTGACTTTATGTCTTCAGTTGCACAAGCTCTACATGATCACTGGGTATTACTGGGTGATTTTGTGGATCTTCCTTCATGAAGACAGATGCAAAGTAACTGGTTATTTTCTTGGCCATTTCCCTGTTTTTCACAATAAACTCTCCTCTCCTAATTACCAATTTCCATATTTGACCTTGCTTTTACTTTGTATCCATTGAAATACAGATTGTAGATTTATGCAGTGTTTTTGTTCTTGTTTGTTAGCATTCATATTCTGTTTTTGAGTTCCTTATCAATTTCATGGCCCTTGTTTCTGGATCGTGAATTTCTGAGAATTCTCTGGTTTCCACAATGACTGAAATTCTTCCGAAAGTACTTCCTATGATTAATGCGTTTTCTAATTTGTTATGTTAAACATCATTGTGCCACGTTCTCTTTCTTTGGTGTTTATACTTGAAATAAATAGACGTATTATTCAGACTTTGCATTATTTCTATAAATCTCCTGGTCCTGACCAGATATATTCTGGAACACTGCAGGAGGACAGAGAAGGAATTGCGGGAGACCTGTCTGATATTGTTCCATCATCGCTGGCCAAGAGGTGAGATCCCAGAGAACTGGAGGGTTGTGAATGCTCTGCCCTAACTCAAGAAGGGCTAAAAAGAAAAACTTGGGAACTATGGACCACTAAACCTAAAATCTGTAGCAGGTAGCTTACTTTAAAAAGTTCTAAGAGATAAGATATCCGTGCATTAGGAAAGACAGGGTGTGATTCGGAGCAAGATTAGAGTGCCGCTAGAAAAGCACAGCAGAGCAAGCAGTATCCGAGGAACAGGAAAATCAACGTTTCGGGCAAAAGTCTATCATCAAAGTCAGCACGGCTTTGTGCATCGGACACCATAGCTTACAAATTTCTTCGAATTCTTTGACGAAGTGACGAGCAATGTTGAGGAGGTCGGGGTGGTGTGCGCAGTCTATATGGATTCAAGTAAGGCCTTCAATAAGCTTCCACATGGTGCGCTGCTCTGGAAGGTGAGATCGCATGAAATTGAGGAGGACCTGCCAAATTGGATACAAAATTGGCTTGATGGTACGAAGCAAAGAGAAATAGTGGAAGGATGCGTGTCAGACTGGAGGCCTGGGACTAATGGAATGCATCGGGGCGATGCTGGCACCACTATATATTACATAAATCTATAATTTAGATGAGAATGTACGTGCATGATTTGTAAGTTTGAAGGTGACAATAAAATAGGTGGTTACATGGAGAATGACAAAGGTTATCAGAAATTTCAGAACTTACAGCAGCACCTTGTTCAACTGGGGAAGTGGGCCGAGAAATGATAAATGGATTTTAATGCAGATCAGTGCAAGTTCTTGCATTTTAGAAACTCAATCAATATTGGAGTTTTATAGTGAATGGCTGGATCTTAAGGAATGTAGTGGAACAGATGGACCTTGGGATTCAGGTGCATGGTTCTCTGAAAGTTGATTCAGAGGTAGACAGGGCAATGAAGAAGACTTTTGGCACACTGGCATTCATCAGTCAGGGCACTAAGAAGCCAATTTGGGGAGCTATGCTGCAGAACATGGGGCACTGATGAGGCCATACTTATAGCGTTATGTTCAGTTTTGTTAACTTTGCTATAGGAATGATGTTATTAAACTGGAATGAGTGAAGAAGAAATTTACAACGATGTTGCCAAGGACTCAAGGCTCTGAGTTATAGGTAGAGGTTGGAAAAGCTAGGACTTTTTACTTTTGCGAGTATGAGAATGGAGAGAGGATCTTATTGAAGGGTATAAGATCATAACAGGCATGGATAGAGTGAACGCACTCAGCCTTTACTTCCGGGGATTGGACAATCACGGACTAGAGGCCATCAGTTCAAGGTCAGAGGGGTAAGAAATAAAAGGGAACCTGAGGAGCAACTTTTTTATACACAGGGTGATACGCATATGGAATGAGCTACCAGCAGAAGTAGTTAAGGTGGGTACATTCACAACATTTAGAATGCATTTTGACAAATGCAGGATAGGAAAGGATTGGAAGGATATGGGGCAATGGCTGGGAAATGGGGTTAGTGTGAATTGACATTTTGGTCGGAATGGATCAGTTTGAGCCGAAGGGCGTATCGGACTCCATGACTCTAACAACCATTGCTTATCTCCCACTGAATGTTATTTTGTATTTTCCCAATTCACTGCAACAAACTTGACCCTCTCGTCTCCATGCTTCCATCATGTTTGACCAAAATGTACAAACATTCTATATTGTATGCAGACGCCATGTAAAACACAACATATTATTGTCACTACTCCTCCAAAGCTGCTTCAGAGCAAGGACATTGATTAGTCCTCCTGACCACACAACAAATCCGAAAAAAACTTGATCTCTAATTTGGTTCAATACATACTCTTCAACCCACCTGATATACATTTAGGTAATTTATTTTTCACAGCATGAACAGTCACTTAGTTAACGCAGTTGAAATGCAACTTGAGACCATCCAGTAAGACTGCAGTATGCATGATATTTGCATGTTTAATTTTCAGAGCATATGACGCTCAGAATTTCTCCAACTGTTTTAGTTTCGATATATAATACATCAATGTTTGCATCTCCTTGTTATTTTTAAGCTCCCCTTAAATTGAATCTGAGTGACATGGTCTGTGGGGTTATTAGTGATAGACTTGGACAAGGCACTCCGGAAGGGTCACCTTGACGCTGTGATACAGGACAAGCGTCAATAACCTTCCCCGCTCTGTCAGGATAAGGGTCACCATATTCTATCTGCTCCTTCACACTCCCTGTATACCTGTTATAACACTGACCCCCCTAACAAGGCTCACACTATATTTCCAAATAAGGCTCAGGCATTTCCAAACTCACTATTTAATTCAGCAACTTTCTTCCTCAATTTTTCTGTCATCTTCGCAATACCCCCCACACTAATAATACTAACTTAATTTACAACTGTCGACTGACTCATTCTGGACACCTCCCCATTCCCCCCAGCCCCATATCCACCAGCTCTAACAGCAGGGTCACACGCATTCGCTCTCCCTCCCTCTCTCCCTTTCTCCTGCTCCAGGAGAAACTGTCTGGAATGGGACAGAAAGGGCCAAGCCGGGTGGTGCTGTGCCTAATATCTGTTCCCTCACATCCCCTTCTTGACTGGAAAGAGTCAGCGGGAATGTGGGACAGGTTTGGAGGGCAGAATGGTTGATGGTTATTCATAATTATTATATCCTTAAGTATGAAAAGAGGTGGTGGTTTGAAGAGAGGTCAGCATAGTTTTAATGTAATGGGTCCGACAATGAAATAAAGATGACCCTTTCCATTTAGTGCTATGTGGTCGGTGGTATCCTCATCCTCAGGGAATAGGAAAGACGCTGTTATTGAGGGTATTCTAGGCTGAGCTCGACTGAACTTTGCTGGACAGGAGAGTCAATGTTTATCGGGAACAGACAGGAGAGGGATGATCAGAGACAATCGGACCAGCCATGAGCATTCTGAATGCGTTGTTATCTCAATCCGCCTGTGATGCTGTTACAGAGATATACTGCTGCCCCTACCCCATGTGTTGTTCCCTCAATCCACCACTCGAAGCTGTTACAGAGATATACTGCTATCCCTACCCTATGTGTTGTTCCCTCAATCCGTCTCACGGTGACGCTGCAGAGATATACTGCTGCCCCTACTCCATGTGTTGTTCCCTCAATCCACCCCTCGATGCTGTTACAGGGTAGGGGATCATCCCAATCCATCAGACAGGATCTTTCCAATGAGACAGGAGGAGACCATTCTGTCCCCCTAAGAAATTACACAGGAATATAGAATTAAGTAATTCAGATCGTTGAGTACATTACACAGCGCAGGACGAGGTCATTCAACCCGCCTGAACGGTCCACAGGAACAGGGAATATGGCGCTAGAGAGTAGAGAGAAATGTTTACTTTCGGCCTGCAAAGCTGTAACTGATGGAGTGCCTCAGAGATCACTGTGGGGTCATCAATGACCAATAATCTGTATCAATGATCTGGAGGAAGGGGAGGGAATGGCTTGGAGCTCAGTTAGCTCATACACCAAGATGGTCATTCATTGTGTCGTCAAATTGCGATACTGAGTCAACAATGTGATTATAGACAGGGAAGGTTAGTGCGCAAACCTTCAGTGGAAATAACATAAGGTAAATTGTCTATTTTTGCATGAAGGATAAAATAATGATAATCAATTTAAATGGAGAGAGATTGCAGTACTCTGTGATACAGGCGGTTTCTATGTTCCTGGGACAAGAATCATGAGAAGTCAGTCTGCAGATGCAGCAAGTGTTTTGGAAGGTAAGTGGAATGATGCTGTTTTTGGCAAAAGGTTAAGGTTTAATTGCAGGAATGTTTTACTGCATCTGTACAGGGCATTGCTGAGACCACACCTGATGCACTGTGTGCAGCTTTGATCCCCTAACACTAAAATAAAATGATATAATTATTTACAAAATTTTCAAAGAGGTTTCCCTTTTCTCATTCCTGGGATGCCGGCCTTTGGTTATAGGGGATAATCAGTTCCGATCCTAGCCTAGAAATAGTGTTGAACCACTATGACTTTCAGAAAAGTGCATCAGCTGGATGCATATCATCTCTGGTCAGGGAGACTAAAGTTAGAGAATAAATTTGTAGAAAAATATGTATTGATATCAATACACATACTATGAAGACAACTACCAATATTTACAAATTACAGAGACATGTGTAAGCATGTCATCAAATTATAAAGTGGGGACATTTTTTTGAGATTGAATGGAATTGTGTACAACAAGAGCAATGATGCACCTGCATATAATCCATCATCAGGTTTTTCAGAGAATGTTCCAGGAGAGCACAGATGGCCCAGTTTGGTGCTCAGTTGAAATCTGAAATCAGCTCTCAATACCAACAGCTGATTGATCCCTCTCTCTTACTTTGTTCCACCACTTAGCAAAGCGTCAGTCTATAAAATCCCTGAGTTATCTTTGCCACTTGTGATGGATTCCTGGTGAGGATTCATTGAAAACTCTCATATGCCTGAAACAAAGGGAATTCAGCCAAATCCAACTGTTCCAGAAAGACATCCCACTGCCAGTCGCTTATTTGAACAGAATAACTTCAAAGGCAGAATAACATTGGGGGCACTCTGTCATTTTACCATTTGATATGAGTTCCACGTTCTGTGTCTCACATTTCTTTCTAGAAAATGACCTACTCTGAGAGCGATATCATTGACCATATCACTAAACTGGTTACATTTAAGATTGGTGTAACCAGTGGAGGAGTGGGACGGAAAAGGAAACAGTGACCGTCCAACATTGGCTGGAACACAAAAGAGAAATTTTTAAAGGGCTGTCCAAGTGGAAATTCGTTCCCCAGAAGTTTGTGCTGCCTGGATGTTTGCATTTATTCAAAGTTTTATTTGTTGACAATTGACAGAAAAGTGAATGTAGAAAATGGTATTCAGACAGGAAAGTGCTGGGGAGACCACAATCACATGACCCATAATCTTTGTGCATGGTGGAGCGGTGACAAAGTGTCTAATGGCCCACTCCTGCTGCTCAGTTCTATGTTCCTATGTTATATTCAACGACTCACAGCTCCTGTAAGGAGCAGTTGGAAGCCACTTGCTTCAAATACCTGATCCACAGTAACGCAGCATCGCATTCAGCCGCTCAATACTGTCGCACACACACGGTTTAGTGTGGGTTGGAAAATGCTATTTGGAAATCCAGGCTGGGTTCGAAAGACGTCTCTGGTCTCTTTGCAGAGTGTCTCCTCTCTGCAACTTGTGCTTTTTTTTTTTGGTCAGAATATAAGCCCAGATTCACTGTGAATACAACCCCCATATCTCATCCAGAAATACTTTGCTCTTTCTGATTGCAACGTTCAATAACCGAACGTTCAGGAATATTACAACCACTAACTTTGTGATTATATAATATGAGGAAATAAGAAACCGGATCAGCTAATTCGGACGATCAAGTCATTGTATACCATCATGGCTGATTTACTATTGGCATTAACTCCTTTTAAATGCCCAATTCTTCACATCCCTTAGATGTCTGATAGGTCAAAAATCCATCTACCTCCTCCTTAAATACTTTCAGTGATGTAGCTCCCATAACTCTCCAGCCTAGATAATTCCTGACATTGATTACCCGCTGTGAGAGGAAAACATCCCCTATAAATACATCGTCACCTAATTGATATGAACGAGAGGTGAACACAGGGACTCAGCAAACAGTGAATGTCTTTGATATCAAGTCAGTATTTGACTGAGGATGGCATCAGGACCACCCACTTTTTTGAGCTGAATGGGAATCAGGTGCAACCTCCCACTTCTCTGGGTCTTTCAGAGCGCAAAGAAAGATGCTTGTGCTCGGTGGCCAACAGGCCTAACAGTTGCGGGATATCTCTGCAGGAGATCCTCAGGTTAGCCTCCTCAACACAAACATCTTCAACTGCTACATCAATGTCTTTCCCCATCATAAGATCTGAAGTAGGGATGATGACTGAAGATCACACAATAGTCAGAGGTTTTGTGCTCCCTCAGCTCCTGAACCATCCCATGTCCATGTGCAGGAAGACCGGTTTGTGCTGTTAAAGTGTCGGTAACACTCATGTAACAGCGCTGCCAGACACTGCACATTTCCACAGTTCATAGAGGAGCTCAATCAGCATCCCAGGCTGGTTACGCACTGATATGTGGAAGCTATTGAGCCCGTGGAAACGACTGAACAAGAAGAGGGGCAGCCCATTCAATCCACCTGCCTGTTCCACAGAAAGAGAAGGGGTTTGGTCAGTACATCGAGCTGTTAAACAGGAACAGGCAGACCCCAACCAGACCCTTAAACCTGTTCCATGAGACCAGGAGAAGGTTATTCAGCCCACGAGATAGTTATACAGAAACAGGAGGGCGTCATTGATTCTCTAACATGACAATCCAATGAAACGAGACTGCACTGATAGGGGGCTCCATGGTGTTAATCATGGTTCCATTGTTTGTAGAACGTGTGCTACTTTAACATGGTTTGCTGGCATTGAGGAGGGAAAACAAATATTTTGTGTAAAGTCTCAAGGAGGCATCTTCTATCTCCGAGAAGACACTCTCATGTGCTCTATTAGGTCAGAAGCTGCTGGGAAGAGTTACCTCTTTTATAATGAAGGTATTGTGGCTGCTGTCGGGATTATAGATAGCATGACGTTCATTGCAGGATCACGCACCAATTGAACTGTAATAACGTTGGGAGAGATTTTTTTTCAAAAGCCTGAACCTCTCTTTCTTTCTCTCTGAATCGAAATTGGGAGTGGGGGTGGTTGGATGGAATGTTCTCAGAAGCTCTTAAACTTTCGAGAATCATGTAACCCGAATGAAAAAAAAAGCCATGGGATTTATCATCATAACAGTGTCTATTTAGAACATCATAAGTGATTGTACAACCCCCTTAATTTTCAATGCAACCACCTTATTCTCTCATTGAGCTTCACTCACTGTTCATGTTGCCATCATCCCAGGGATTAGTCTGGTGAGACGTGAGAGAAAGTCTATCCACAGTACCCCAAATATTGCCGCAACTCTCTCAAGGATGGTCACAATAATCCTTTTCTCTCACTTAGACATCGCCGTTTCCTTCCTGTGTTATGAAACGTCATTATTTCTCGATGCACTCCGACTGACATGGAATTTAGCAGGTACTTTATATCTGTCCGTCAGCATCAATGAAGCCAGCACCAGAGATTCCTATGGAGATGTGCATTAAGCTCGGGGAGAATTTCAATGAGATTGAATACACATAAAAGATGTAATGATCACCTACTGAATAGAAATGAGCTTTACAAATACGGGAAACAGGCAGAGGAAGGGAGCTATCTTTACTTTTGTTCTTCTCTCACAGCGTGTATGAAGCACTGGTCAGGGCAGCATGTTAAACCAATCTTAAAATGAGTGGCTGGTTCAGTTCTTCCACAGGATAGTAAAGAGTAAACACATTGCTGGGGGTTTGTAGTGTTACAACACAGGATAAATTCTCCTGCTTAATTAAAACCAGCAACAGAGAAATGATTTATCCAATGCATAATGTGTGATAATTCTAGAGTCTAAGAACTATTTAAAGTAAAAATTAACAACTTTATTTCTTAAGGGATAACAGAGAATAATAATCGAACGAATATTTACAACTTCTTCCTCTAACCTATCTTTTACCTTCCTCCTCAACAATACGAGTCCGATAAGACTCCTAATTAAGATTTACAAAATAAAACTTCTTATCCCAAAACCAGGAAGCTTTCGGTTCTTCTCCATAGTCCTGTCTTCTTTTCTTCTGGGGGATTCTGCTTCACTAGTTACTAATCAATAAATATACTTTAAAGGGACCTATTTTTCAGACAGTCTTTGCATGCTGGTATCTTGGCAGCTCTGCTCTCAACTGTCCAATTTTCCACGGTCTTGTGCCTCCAAACTATTGGATTGTGTCATTGGCTTTTAAGATGATCAATATATTACATTCAAACTTGATTGGAGGTGGGTCATTTGGGGTATAATTTAAACTATTTGGCTGAATTTGCTTTTGTCTCAAGACAATGATTTAATCGAGTTGTTCGACCAAATGTTAAATTATATCAATTTTTCAGAAGACTTGGTGCTATCAGGTAGTTTAAATGTGCGGTACACCCACATGTTCATCACTGAAGTCACACGGAAACCTGACTAGGGAAGGTTGACACATTGACTTACCTAAAGGACTTCAGGCAAGCAGATGGGTTTTTATAACAAATGATAATGGTTGCTTTTAAATTCCACTACTTTCTTTCATGAGATATTAACAGACTATTATTCTGTGGCTCTAGATTATGAGTCAATGACTTGACCACCATAAACTGTGTTCCTGTACGTGCAGAGATCACGTCAAACATCCTCAAGAGTAATTATTTAGTGACGGACATGTGATTAGAAGGCACTTGAAACTGTTGCATCCAGATTGAACAAAGGCAAAAATCATTGTTCATTCAGTTGCACTGAGACTGCAGACGAGATTGAGATTTCATGATGGTGGTTTTGGACAGGATTAGTGAGTGGGAAGGACATGGAGATGTAAATCTGTGAAGGACAAAATGGATTTTGGAGTTTGAGAACATTCTGTGTCCTTTTCGCATATCAGTGAATAATTTATAAATAGTAGTTTGATAGTTATAATTTATAAGGAAAGGATTTTTTGTTTGGAACTGAAGACATTGACTTGCACTTTCGAAAATTTATATATCATGAGCAGAACTTCAGTTCAACCCGGTCTAGTAGACAAATATAATGACTTACCAGGAACACCAACGATTGCAAGGATGGGATAGTAACCACCTTGAATAATCCAAAGGATATCATGGATCCGTGATGCCAATGATATCCAAGGCCGAGAAAGCCAGTAAAGACCCAAGGATAAACTCCTGTCCATTGTTGAAATATTCCAGTCTAATGTTCTCTGATTCGGATCCATTGTTGGAACATTCCAGTCTAATGTTCTCAGATTCTGATGTCTCCTCCCTCTCTCTCTCGAGCTGCTGATCCCTGTTAGTGCTGTCAGTGATGCTCCTACTCACACTGTGGGATAGCACATTGAACAGAGCCCATTTATCTTTCAATGATGGAAACTCTTCACGCCATAGTTAGGATCCACGGAGATTGATATTAATCACAGTCACTGAACAAATAGCTCCAGCTAACCTCTTTAACCCCTTTGAATTCAATATTGAGTTTATTAAAATTCAAAAGAACGTTTAAAGTTTAGACAATTGGCATGGGATATGTGTGGGGGTGAACAGGAAGAAATATTTGAGATCATAGATTGAATGTATGTAATCATTCAATTTGCCTTAGGTATGGCAGTAATGCCAAAGGATTGTCAGAATATAAACAAGTTTCTCCGTTTATAAATCGAAACATACAGTCTGTAACTACTGATCAGTGATGTGATTATAATGTCAGTAAAACATCTAGAGAACTTTTCTAGTCCATAATCTGACTGAAAATTGCCTATGACAACATGAGTGATAACAGACAAATGGCATGGATAAATTAACAGAGAATATGATGTGACACACAATTCAGATGGTTATTCAAGGATCAGAGACGGCAGGTGAGAGTCATGCTGTTAATGTTATCGATGTCAATCAACTGCATTGAAGTAAATTTCACTGGATTTTAATTGCAGTGTGATTATTATATTGGGGCATGGCTGCTGAGACTGGATAGAGGGAACATGATATTTCCCAGCTATCTGTATTGGAATTTTATTCTTTATAAATCATATGGTGATCAAATTCCAGGATACACCTCCAATGAGGAATGAGGAGACCCAATATTAACCATGCAACCAGAAGACATTGGAACAGAAATTTGGCCATTAGGCCCATTGAGCCTGCTCCGCCAATACATGATGGCTGTTAAGCTTCTCTACCCCATTCTCCCACTTTCTACCTGTAACCCTTGATCCCCTTTATAGTCAAGAACCTATCTGTCTCACTCCTAAATATACTCAATGACCTGGACTCGACAGCCCTCTGTGGCAGTGAATTCCATCGTTTTACCGCCCTCTGGCTGAAGAAGTTTCTCCTTATCATTTGTGGAAAAGGTCTTCTCTTTACACTGTCCCCTCAGGTACTAGTCTTTCCTACCATTGGATATATCTTGCCAAAATCCTCTCTTTCCAAGGTCATTTAGTATTCCGTAAGTTTCAGTTGACCTCCTAACATTCTTCTGAACGCTGCCAAATACAGACCCAGAGCTCTCGAATAATTTTTATATGTTAAGCTTTTATTTCCTGGCACCATGCGCGGGAATCTCTTCCGAAAACGCTCTAGGACCAGTGAATCCTTCCTGAGATATGGGACCCAATACTGCGCACAATAATCCGAATGTGGCATAACCAAATCCTTGTAGAGCCGTAGGAGTACATCCCTGCTTTTATATCCAAGCGCTCTTGAAAGAAATACCATCATTGCATTTGCCTTCTTAACTACTGACAACCTGCAAGTTTACCTTTCAAGACTTCTGGACTGGAACCCCCTAGTCTTTTTGCACTTCAGATTTCTGAATTGGCTTGCTATTTAGAAAATACTCCATGTCTCTATTCATCCTGGCAAAATGCGTTCCCACACTGTCCCACGTTGCACTCCATCTCCCACTTGTTTGCTAACTCTCCAAACCTGTGAAAGTCCTTCAGCAGGTGAAAGTGAGGACCGCAGATGCTGGAGATCAGAGTCAAAAAGTGTTGTCATAGAAAAGCACAGACCGTCTAGCAGCATCAGAGGAGCAGGAGATTCGACGTTTCAGGCATAAAGCCTTCATCAGGAATGTGGGGTGGGCAGAAGTGGGCAGAGAAATAAATGGGAGGGGCTCGGCGCTGGGAGGAAGGTAGCTTGGAAGGTGACAGCTCAATGAAGGTAGGTGGTGACAGTGATAGGTCAGAATGAAAGGTGGAGTGGATAGATGGGAAGGAAGATGGACAAGTAGCTCAGTTCAAGAAGGCGGTCCTCAGTTGGAGGGTTTGATATCGAATAAGGTGGAGGGAGGGCAGATGAAGAAACTGGTGAAATTGTCCTTGATACTGTGTGTTCGCAGGGTCACAAGGCAGAAGATGATGCGTTCTTCCTTCAGACGTCAGATGGCAAGAATCTGGCAGTGAAGGAGGCCAAAAACTTGTAAGACCTTGGCAGAGTGGGAGGGGGAGTTGAAGTATTCTGCCACAGGGCAGTGGGGTTGTTGGATTTGGGTGTCCGAGAGTGTTCCCTGAACCGTGCTGCAAGTTGACGTCCTGTCTCGACAATGTAGTGGAGACCAGGGGAAATGGACAGACTAGATGAGGGGTTTGGATGCACAGGATGTTCTCTGCCTGATGTGGAAGGATCCATTGGGGTCATGTGTGAACATGGGGTGGGAGGTGTTGGCACAGCTTTCATACATTTTGCAATGGCAAGGGAAGGTGCGGCGGGTGGAAGGTGGATTTTTGGGGCCGCGTGGACCTAACGAGAGAGAGAGATTGTGAGGGAATGGTCTCAGCAGTTTGATGATAGGAATGGGAGGAACTATACCTTTGGTGGTGTGTTCTGACTGTTGGTGGCAGAAATGGCGGAGGATGATACGTTGTATCCTGAGGTTGGTGGGATGGAAGACGAGCATTGGCGAGAGGTTCTAACTTGTTGCAGTTGGAAGGGTGTAGTTCAAGGGCAGAGGTGTGCGAAGTTGAGGAAATGTGCTAGAGCACCTTCCTGCAGCCGAACCTCCTCTTCAATGCTACCTGTCCCTTTATCTATTTTTGCACTGTTTGAATGCTTAGCCAGAATGCAGTCAGTTCCTTCATATAGATAATGAATGCACAAAGTGAAAAGTTGTGGTCCCACCACTGATTCTTGTGAAACACCATTTGTCACTGGCTGCAATCTTGAGAAGAACCCTTTGATCCCCACTCTCTGCTTTCTGTTAGATATCCAAACTTCTATCAATGCTAGCACCTTACCTCTAAAACCATGGACCCATATCTTTTGCAACAGCCTCATGCATGGCACCTTGTCAAAGGATTCTTGAGGTGCAGATGGATAATATCCATCGTTTCTCTTTGATCCAATCTGCTCATTACTCCCTCACATTATCCTAGCCGGTTTGTCAGGCATGACCTCCCCTTGATGAAACATGCTGACTCTGTCATATTTTAACAAAGTCCTCAGAAATCCCATTCTTCACGATGGATTCCATGATGTTACCCACATACAAGATTAGGCTAATCAGTCTACAGTTTTACATCTTCTGCCTAACACCGTTATTAAACGGGGTGTCATGTTAGCAAGTATACAGACAACTGGCCTTTTTCGAGGTTTTAGTCATTCCTGAAAGATTACCACTTACACTTGCTCGAACTCTTCAACTATCTCGCTTACAAGGTTGTGGTGTAGTCCAACTGGTCCAGGTGAGTTATCCACATTCAGGCCATTCCTTTTTCTAACAAGTTCTTCTTGGTGATGGCCACAGTATTCAGGACTGCCCTCTCATTCTCTTCAGTTCTGGGAAATGTCTCATGTCTTCCACCCTGAAGACTGATGCAAATTTCCTCAGCTATTTCTTTGTTTCCCACTACTGTCTCTCCAGTATAATTTTCCAGTGGTCCATATTCACTTTTACTCTCTTTTGCACTTTATATATCTAAAGAATCTCTTACAGTTTCCTTTGTATTAGTGGTTAATTTAGCCCCATATTTAACCTTCTCCCTCCTTATGTATTTTTTTTTGCCTTCTGTTGGCCCCAATTCTCCAGCTTCCTCTGCCATTCACCGCTCTTTTGCTTATATGCAATCCCTGACTTCCCTTGTCAGCCCTGGTTGCCTCATCCTCCCTGTACCATGTCTCTATTACTCAGCATGAATCTCTGCAGTGTCTCCTGAATTAATCTTGGAATCTCCTGCCATTGCTGTTCTCCTGTCTTTCCTGCTAGACCGCTGTCCTGGTCAATTCTACCCAGCTTCTCCCTTCTGCCTCTCCAGTTGCCTTTATTCAGCTGAAATACTGTTAACTGTGATTCTTTCTTCTCTCTCATATTGCAGAATAAATTCAACCATGTTCTGATCACTGCTTCTGAAGTTTTCCTTCATCTTAAACTCCCTTATCTAGTCTGTTTCATTAAATCCAGCGTCATCTCTTCCGGAGTGGGCTCCACCACATGATACTCCAAAAAACCATCCTGTAGACATTTTATCAAATTCCTTTTCTTGCGATTCACTACCAACCTGGTTTCTAATTCCACTTGCATATTAAAATCCCCTATGATCACTATAACTTTGCCTTTCCTACAGATCTTTACTATCTCCTGGTATATCTTGTCCCCCAGCTCCTGACTACTCTTGGGAGGCCTGTGCAAGTCTCCAACTGTGATTCTCTTTCCTTTGTGGTTCCTCAGTTCTATCCACGCAAATTCTACACCATCTGACCTTCTTTATTCCTTACTATTGATTTAATTTCATTTCTTATTAAAAATGGAAATCCACTCCCTCTGACATCTACCTTTTCTATAGAATATATGTCCTTGAATATCCTGACCCCTTGCAGCCATTTCTCTGTGATGCCCATCACGTCATACCTACCAATTTCAATCTGTACCACAAGCTCATTTACTCTATTCTTTATACTGCGTGCATTCAGATATAACCCCTTCAATCCTGTATTGACGGTTCCTCTTCTCATTGTCATTTGTTTGTCCAGTTTGCTTGAAGTTTGATTGCTTACACTTTCCAAAAACTGTCCTATTCGCATCTGTGCTGGAGATTTTAATAATCTCTCCTGAGTTCTGTACTCTTACCTCCTCTATGCTAATTAAACCCTATAACTGCACCCCCACCCCGCACTCACACACACTCCTAATCAGTTTAAAGATCTGTCTACAGCCTTAGTTGGGAATCACCCCGAGTCTGGCCGCAGCACGGTTCAGACGAAAACTGTCCCATCGGAACAGGTCCTTTCTTCCTCAGTAATAAAATGTGTTTTTTCAACACAAAATACAGGGACCAAAAACAAGCATTTCTGTACATACAAAAGCATGAAAACTACAAAGAGACAAGTTTGTTAAAATACACTTACGATGTGGAGCTATATGAATTGAAATGTGAATTCTAAAACCATGGACGAGGTGCTCAAACTTTATTGGTCATTATTTGACCCACAGCTGAGGTGTTGATTTCTCTCCTGTCAGTGATCCCCCTCACTGAGTTTCTCTCGTCCTGTCTCTCACACAGTGTCTAGAGGGACGACATGTTCCTGTTGGCCCAGAATATTTAAATTAATTCACCTTCTCCCTGGAACCAATCTATTGTTCTTTTGGATCCTGATCAGCCGTCAGCATCCCGGCTCTGTGATATTATTGGTGATAAATGATCTGGGATGATAGCATTGTGCTCACTGGGTACGGCACCAGACAAAGGGCTTGCAGTCTGTGGGAGTTTCTAAATATAATTTCTGTGTATTTCTCCTCATGCTGTCTTCTGATCTAACTTCATAGTCATCTGACACCTCTTGTTCTCACTCACTCTGTCACTCCGTTTTCTCTCCCTTCCTTTTATCTCTCTTCACTACGTTTTTGCCTGTTATTTTATTCTCTCTCTCAAGCACACGCACACAGACACACACACTCTGTTCTCTCCGTTTTCAAGTTGTGATGTTGGAGAGCTCGTCGGTGTACAATAGTCTAAATGGCCTCCTTCAGTGCTCTATTAATTTTGAAGCTCTCTGACCCACAATAAAGACTTTAGGTGCCTGGGGAGACAAGTTGGCCCTGCGAAGGACACAGTGAAGAATCATCCTTTATCTCTTCCTGTTGTCTGATATGCAGCAGCCTTGAAATATCTGTTCGAACAAAATAGATTGAAATTCGAGCAGTTGGGACGACGTTCACCAGATGATTTTGCTGTCAGGATTTAATAAGCAGTTCCCACATACAAAATGTGGATTTGCATGAAAGCAGCTCTTCCCTGTTGTGGTTCTGTGCGCCGAGCTGGGAATTTGTGTTGCAGACATTTCGTCGCCTGTCTAGGTGACATCCTCAGTGCTTGGGAGCCTCCTGTGAAGCGCTACTATGATTTATAGTGATTTGTATCTGCCGCTTCCGGTTGTCAGTTCCAGCTGTCTACTGCAGTGGCCGGTAAATTGTGTCCAGGTCAATGTGCTCATTGATTGAATCTGTGGATGAGTGTCATGCTTACAGGAGTTCCCTGGATGTTCGCTGTTTGGCTTGTCCTATAATAGTAGTGTTGTCCCAGTCGAACACATGTTGCTTGTCATCTCAGTGTGTGGCTACTAAGGATAGCTGGTCATGTCGTTTCCTGGCTAGTTGGTGTTCATGGATGCGGAGCTTCTGTCTTCCTGTTTGTCCTATGTAGTGTTTTGTGCAGTCCTTGCATCGGAGTTTGGACACTACGTTGGTTTTGCTCATGCTGGGTATCGGGTCCTTCGTCCTGGTGAGTTGTTGTCTGAGAGTGGCTGTTGGTTCATGTGCTGTTATGAGTCCTAGTGGTCGCAGTATTCTGGCTGTCAGTTCAGAAGTATTCTTGATGTATGGTAGTCCTTTAGGTTGCGACATGTCCTCATTCCGTTGTCTTTCCTTTCAGCATCTGTTGATGAAATTGCGGGGGTATCCGTTTTTGGCGAATACATTGTATAGGTGTTCTTCTTCCTCTTTTTGCAGTTCTGGTGTACTGCAGTGTGTTGTGGCCTTTTTGAACAGTGTCTTGATGCAACTTCTTTTGTGTGTGTTGGCGTGGTTGCTTTCGTCATTTAGGACTTGGTCTGTGTGTGTGGCTTTCCTGTATACCTTTGTGGTGAATTCTCCGTTCGGTGTTCTCTGTACCATCACGACTAGGAATGGGCATTGGTTGTCGTTTTCTTCCTCTCCAGTGAATCGGATTCCTGTGTGTGTGGCGTTGATGAACTGGTGTGTTTTTAATGATTATAAAGTTGTCATCCACATATCTGACCCAGAGTTTGGATTGAATTTGCGGTAAGACTGTTTGTTCTAATCTTTGCATTATCACTTCTGCTATTCCAGAGATGGATGAGCAAATTGGTGTGCCGTTGATTTGTTCATATATTTGGTTGTTGAATGTGAAGTGTGTTGTGAGGCACAGGTCCAGTAGCTTGAGTATGCCATCTTTGTTGATAGGTTCCCCGTCCTGCTGTCTATTCCGAATGTCCAGCAGGTTGGCTGTTGTTTCCCTGGCTCGGGTTTTGTCGATAGAGGTGAACTGTGCCGTTACGTCGAATGAGACCATAGTTTCTTCCTTGTCTATGTGTATATCTCTGATGATGTCCAAGAATTCTTGTGTTGACTGTATAGAGTGTCTGGATCCGCTGAACTGATGTTTCAGTTTCAGCTGTAGTTCTTTAGCCAGTTTGTGTGATGGTGTCCCTGGTAGTGATACTATGGATCTGAGTGGGATGTCTGGTTTGTGCACTTTAGGTAGTCCATAGAATCTAGCGGTGTTGTTGCTTTCAGATTTCATTCTCTGTCGGTCAAGCCTGGTTATCTGTCAGTTTTTTTGTAGGTTCCTCAGTGTGTTTTTTATCCTCTTGGTGAGTTGTGGGGTGGGGTATAACTCCCTCTTTTGGTAGATGTTGGTATCCGCACATAGCTGTTGCGCTTTTTGGATGTACTCTGCATTGTCCAGAATGACCGTCATTCTGCCTTTATCTGCTGGTAGTATGATTATGTTCTTATCGTTTCTTAGTACTTTTAGTGCTTCCCTCTCCTTGTTGTTGAGGTTATGTGTTTGTCTTTTCCTTGTTATCAGGGGTACGATACTTTGTCTCACTGTTTGTTGTGTCTCTATGTCAGTCCATTGGTTCTGAGTGTGCATTCTAGTGCTACTAGGAAGTCTGCTGTCTTGGTGTCCCTGTGGTTGTAGTTGAGACCCTTGGCCAGTATTGTTCTTTCCATGTCTGTGAGCTGTCTGTGGGAGAGATTTCTAAACCAAGAGTGGTTTGTGGTGTCCTCCCTGGTGTGTGTTAGTCTGGCTTTCTTTTTCTTTTAGTGCCGTCTTTTTTTGCGTTGTGTGGTTCTGTTCTGTCTTATGGTGCCGGCCTGTTCTATGGTCCGGGTCCATTCCTGAATGGTGGTTTTTAAAATTAACGATTTTTGGAGCTCAATTTCTTGTCTATACTTGTGTAGTCTGTTGTGTGCGTCTGAGAACACACACCGGATTATCAACGCCACGCTTACAGGATTCCGATTCACAAGAGATGAAGAAAAGGACAACCAACTCCCATTCTTAGATGTGATGGTACAGAGAACACCGAAAGTAGAATTCACCACAAAGGTATACAGGAAAGCCACACACACAGACCAAGTCCTAAACTACGAAAGCAACACACACAAAAGAAGTTGCATCAAGATCCTGATCAAACGGCCACAAAACACTGCAGTACACCAGAATTGCAAAAAGAGGAAGAAGAACACATATACAATGTATTCGCCAAAAACGGATAACTCCGCAATTTCCTCAACAGATGCCTAAGGGAAATGCAACGGAATGAGGACGTGCCACAACCAAATAGACTAGCCACACTACCATACATCAAAAACATTTCTGAACTGACAGCCTGACTATTGCGACCACTAGGACTTATAACAGCACACAAACCACAGCCCCTCTCAGGCAACTCACCAGGCCGAAGTACCCGATACCCAACATGAGCAAAACCAACGTAGTGTACAAAATTCCATGCAAGGACTGCACAAAACACTACACAGGAGAAACAGGAAGGCACCTAACGGTTTCTATCCATGAACACCACCTAGCTAGGAAACGACATGACCAGCAATTCTTCGTAGCCAAACACTCAGATGAAAAGCAACATGAGTTCAACAGGGGCAACACTACTATTATGGGACAAGCCAAACAGAGAACAGCCAGGGAATTCCTAGAGGCATAGCACCCATCCACAGATTCAAACAATAAGCACATCGACCTGGACCCAATATACTGACCACTGCAGCGGACAGCAAGAACTGACAACCGGAAGCGGCAGATACAAGTCACTATAAATGCCGGAGGAAACATCACAGAATCGCTTCACAGGAGGCTCCCAAGGACTGAGGATGTCACCTCGACAGAGGACGAAACGTCTGCAACACAATGTCCCAGCTCGGCGAACAGAACCACAACACCAAGACAATACAGCAGGTGGGTGAGCCTGGTAGCTCTGGTTGAAGGGAAGCATTGCTGAGGGAAGGGTAAGGCAAGGCGATAATTCTGTGAGCATTCAAGTCAGTTCAAAGTGAGTGTGTACAAACACCGAGCGAGCAGCCCAGAGGGACAGTCTATGAGCTTGGTGTGTGTCTCTGAGCACCGTGTCTTTGCAGCAGTATTGAGGGTGCAGAAACACGGAGTGAGCAGACCAGAGGGACATCTATGAGCTTGGTGTGTGTCCCTGAGCACAGTGTCCTTGCAGCAGTATTGAGGGTGCAGCAACACGGATTGAGAAGCCCAGAGGGACGGTCCATGAGCTGGGTGTGTGTCCCTGAGCACGGTGTCCTTGCAGCAGCATTGCACTGAGAGTTTTCAGTGCACCCTGAGCTGCAGCATTGAAGTACAAGAGTGTTCTGTCAATGGGTCGGAGATGTGCTGGGATGGCATGATGAGGCTGGCATGTGACAGATGCCAGCATAGGTGGGTGTGGAGTACATGCAGCTTCTGTCTGTGCAGTGTTCCCCCAAGACGCGAGTGCCCAAGATAGAAGGCTGCAGGAGCGAGGGGCGAGATGTAGTCACCAGTTCCCAGCTCTGACTTCCACGTCCCATTCTCCATATTGAGTTTCCCTGCTGTGGTAGGGAGGGTATGAAGCTGCAAGTTGATGAGGAGAGAGTCACTGAATGTGGCTGTTGATCATCAGTCATCATTCAGTCAACATCTTGCAACTCTTGCACTCAAATCTTGTTTTAAAGAACAGTCCAGCACAGGAACAGACCCTTCATCCTAGCAAGCCCGCACTGACACATGATGCCGTTCTAAAGTTAATACGAAAGTTTTTACTCCGACACCCTCTACGTCATTCTGTTCCCTGCTCACTCATAGTTGTGCCAAGATCCCTCTTAAACCTTGCTCTATTGGCTCCTTCTCCTATATCAGTGCATTCCAGGCACTTGCACGTTCTGTCTGGAAAAGCAAAAAAAAATCTTGCCGATCATATCTCCTGAACTTTCTCCCTTTTACCTAAAACCTACGGTGATGAGTATTTCGACTTTGGAAAAAAAAGCTTCTAACTGTCCTTCTATTTATGCCTCTGATAACTTTGTAAATATCTATCAGGTAGCCCCATAGCCAATGATGCCCAGGTGCATACAAACCATGTTTGTTCAATTTCTCCTTCTGGCTAATACCCTCCAAACAAGGCAGTATCTTTGTAAAACATTTCCATACCCTCTCTAACACTTCCACGTCATTCTGCCGGTGTGGCAACCAGTCATGTACACAATATTCTAAATGTGCACGAACTAAGTTTCTCTACAGCTGCAATATGACCTGCTAAGTTTCACACAGCATGTTCTGATGCATGTCTGCAAGTTTGCCATCAGTCTTCTTGATCACCCTGTCCACCCATGTTGCCACGTTCCTGGAACTGTGGAGCTGTACACCAAGATCCCTTCGGATGTCGATGCGGCCAGTAGTTTTTCCATCCACTTTATATTTATCTCCGACATTAGACCTTCTAAAACGCATCACGTCGCAACTGTCCAGATAAAGTTACATCTGCGTTTTCTCTGTCCAAGTCTGCAGCTGACCTACATCCTGCTGTATTCTCTGGCAATCATCCTTACAATCTGCAACCCAGCCAATCTATTTACAGATCTCCAGTCACAAAAACACTGTTCCACCACTACTCTGTCTTCTATGACCAAGCAGGTCTCTATCCATCTTAGTAACTGACCGCTGATCCCATTTCACTTCACCTTCTCTACGAGCCTGCCAGAACGAATCATAACAAAGGCCTTCCTAAGGTCCAAACGGTCAACGCGCAACCTCATGCCCTCATCAATCAATTTTGTCTCCTCCTCAAAACAATCAATCAAGTTTGTGAGACAGGATATTCCCCACACAACTGTGTTGCCTGTTGCTATTAAGTCCATATTAGAATGCTGTTGGAGCTGTACACATTCAGACAAGTGATTGTTCCATCATATTCCTGACTTGAACCTTGGTGGTTAGATTAGATTCCCTACGCTGTGGAAACAGGTCCTTCAGCCCAAAAAGTCCACGCCAACCCTCAGAAGAGTAAACCACCAGACCCATTGCCCTGCCCTGTACTTAACCCTGACTAATTCACAGAACACGATGGGCAATTTAGTGTGGCGAATTCACCTGACCTGCGCATCTTTGGACTGTGGGAGGAAACCGGAGCACCCGGAGGAAACTAACTCAGACATGGGGGGAAGGTACAAACTCCACACAGATAGACACCCAAGGCCGGAATTGAACCTAGGACCTTGGTGCTGTGAGGCAGCAGTGCTAAACACTGAGCTCTTGATGGTTACTGTACTTTGGGAGGCATGTCGGGCCGTGATGATTACTGTACTGTGGGAGGTATGTCGGGCTATGATGGTTACTGTACAGTGGGAGGTATTTCAGGCCGTGATAATTACTGTACAGTGGGAGGTATGTCGGGCTGTGATGGTTATTGTACAGTGCGAGGTATATCTGGCCATGATGGTTACTGTACAGTGGGAGGTGTGTCGGGGTGTGATGGTTACTGTACAGTGGGAGGTATGTAGGTCTGTGACAGTTACTGTGCAGTGGGGGCAATGTTGGGCCGTGATAGTTACTGTACAGTGGGAGGTATGTCACACCGTGACGGTTACAGTACAGTGGGAGGTATGTTGGGCCGTGATGGTTACTGTACAGTGGGAGGTATGTCAGGCCGTGATGGTTACTGTACAGTGGGAAGTGTGTCGGGGTGTGATGGTTACTGTACAGTGGGACGTATATTGGGCCATGTTGGTTACTGTACAGTGGGAGTTATGTCGGGCCGTGATCGTTACTGTACAGTGGGAGGTATGTTGGGCTGTGATAGTTACTGTACAGTGGGAGGTATGTCCGGCCGTGATTGTTACTGTACAGTGGGAGGTGTGTCGGGGTGTGATGGTTAGTGTACAGTGGGAGGTGTGTCGGGCCGTGATGGTTACTGTACAGTGGGAGGTATGTTGGGCCGGGACAGTTACTGTACAGTGGGAGGTATGTTGGGCCGTGATGGTTACTGTACAGTGGGAGGTATGTCGGGCCGTGATGGTTACTGTACAGTGGGAGGTAGGTTCGGCTGTGATGGTTACTGTACAGTGGGTGGTATGTCGGGCCGTGATAATTACTGCACAGTGTGAGGTATGTTGGACCGTGTTAGTTACTGTACAGTGGGAGGTATGTCGGGCCGTGATGGTTACTGTACAGAGGGAGGTATGTCACACCGTGACGGTTACAGTACAGTGGGAGGTATGTTGGGCGGTGATAGTTACTGTATAGTGGGAGGTGTGTCTGGCCGTGATGGTTACTGCACAGTGGGAGCTATGTTGGGCCGTGACAGTTACTGTACAGTGGGAGGTGTGTCGGGCCGTGGTGGTTACTGTACAGTGGGAGGTATGTTGGGCCGGGACAGTTACTGTGCAGTGGGAGGTATGTTGGGCCGTGATGGTTACTGTACAGTGGGAGGTATGTCGGGCCGTGTTAGTTACTGTACAGTGGGAGGTATGTCGGGCCGTGATGGTTACTGTACAGAGGGAGGTATGTCACACCGTGACGGTTACAGTACAGTGGGAGGTATATTGGATCGTGATGGTTACTGTACTGTGGGAGTTATGTCAGGCCGTGATGGTTACTGTACAGTGGGAGGTATGTCGGGGCGTGATGGTTACTGTACAGTGGGTGGTATGTCAGGCCGTGATAATTACTGTACAGTGGGAGGTATGTTGGGCCGTGATGGTTACTATAGAGTGGAAGGTATGTTGGGCCATGATGGTTACTGTACAGTGGGAGGTATGTTGGGCCGTGACGGTTACTGTACAGTGGGATGTATGTCGGGCCATGATGGTTACTGTACAGTGGGAGGTATGTTGGGCCATAATGGTTACTGTGCAGAGGGAGGTATGTCGGGTTGTGATGCTTAATGTACAGTGGGAGGTGCGTTAGTCCAGGAAGTTGCAGACTCCATGAGTTGTACAGAATATGATTCTGCTGCTGCCGATGGGCCATTGTACCTCATGGATACATCGTCATTAGTTGCTTAATCTGGTTAAAGTCTGTACATGTCATGGTGATGAAGGTCTGCAAAATGTGAAGTTAGCCCTTGCTCCCCATAAGGACTGTGCAGTGACCATTCTCACCGATATAGGAAATGGAGGGGTATATCTGCAGCAGGCTGATTGGTGATGATGTGATCAATGATATGGTTCCCTGTTATTGGCTCCCCATATCGTGCCACACAAAAGTCTAGCCGCCACAGGATCTAGCATCAATTAAGATTAGATTAGATTCCCCACAAGATGGGAACAGGCCCTTCGACCCAATCAGTCCACACCAAGCCTCCAAAGAGCAACCCACTACCATGGCCAATTCACCAGAGCTGCACATCTTTGTACTGTGGGAGGAAACCCACGCAGACACAGGGAGAATGTGCCAACTCCACAAAGACAGTTGCCTAAGGCTGGAATCAAAGCTGGGTCCCTGGTTCTGTGAGGCAGCAGTGCTAACCACTGAGCCACCACGCCAAACTATATTGACTATATGCCAAGGAGCTGCCCTCTTCTGCCTGGCTGTGCCCTTTCTGTGGGACAGGACCTACCAGAGAAGATGGTGAGGTTGCCTGGGAAATAGTCCTGTTCACGTAATCTTGCTTTCCAGACAATATCTGATTGTTGCTTGATTAGTCTGTGGGAAATATCCAACAGGTCACTTTTACATTCTGTATAAAGAAGAGTTAATATCACTGTGTTTCTACATATTTTAAAAATAAACCAAATCATTGTTTTTCACTTGAAAGCATTTGAGGTGAACAATAATTGAATTACCAGAGCGCACACCTAACTTTTACAGTTCAGTGACTGTAATAAACAGCCGATTAATGTTCAGTTCAGTGAACACACCATCTTGCAGGCAGCAAAGCTGTTGGAAATGAAATTGAGAAAAAACCTACATTCAGACACAGATTTATGCCTCTCACCACGACCTCCAAAACACTGGCCATCTCCAAAATCTGTCCAGAGAGCTTCCAAACTGGAGCTGGGCAGTTACTCACACAATCCATTACAATAAACTGGTTAGCGACATAACTGAACAACGGGGAGATGGGTTTGGCACAGACTGATCAATGAACTAGCACATGGCGCTGGTCCAAATGCACTTCAATATTTGTAACAATGACCTGTAAACAATCATGTCTTGCAAGTTTAGCCCTTCTGATATGCCACCTAAACTCTGTAATTCTGTGCCTTGGACCTAATCCTGAATGAATGTGTTATAAAGGTGACGGGTTCCTGCAGCACATGACATCTGACATTGAATCCCTCATAAACCACATCCAGCGTATGTTATCTCCACAATGTCAGTGTCCAAACAGAATTGTGCAGCTCCATTGATGGCCGGCATCAGCCCAGCCCAACATTCTTGTGTGTGACTTGAACTGGAAATCTCTGTGTAAATGTTTGCAGCATTGTTCTAACCATTAACAACAAAGCCTTTTTACTGAAGGTCCGACATTCTTTCGTAATACCAATTTTTAAATTGTCCAATAAACACAACCCAACACCACCACCCCCCCCCCAAACTTTTATTCAGTTCATTTTTATATAAATATGTTGACAACAGTGCACAACTCACAGTATGGAGCATTCAAACGATGGGTCTCATTTCCACACCCAAGATCAAGTTATCATTAAGTACAAGGACTTTGAAAATAGAACACAGAACCTAGAACATAAAACAGTATAGCTCAGAACAGGCCATTCAGCCCACGTTGTTGTGCCGACCATTGATCCTCATGTATGCATCCTCACATTTCTGTGACCATATGCATGTCCAGCAGTCTCTTAAATGCCACCAGTGACCTTGCTTCCACAACTGCTGCTGGCAACGCATTCCATGCTCTCACAACTCTCTGCGTAAATATCCCGCCTCTGACATCCCCTCTATACTTTCCTCCAACGTGCTTAAAACTATGAACCCTCGTGTTAGCCATTTCGGCCCTTCAACTCTATCTATATCAGTCATTATCTTGTATATCTCAATTAGATCCCTTCTCCTCTTTCTTTTCTCCAATGAAAAAAGTCCAAGCTCAATCAACTTCACTTCATAAGGTAAGCCCTCCAGTGCAGGCAGCATCCTGGTAAACCTCCTCTGAACCCTCTCCAAAGCATCCACATCTTTCATATAATAGGGTGACCAGAACTGGACGCAGTATTCCAAGTGCAGTCTAACCAAAGTTTTATAGAACTGCAACAAGATCTCACGACTCTTAAACTCAATCCCCCTGTTAATGAAAGCCAATACACCATATGCCAACAACCATTTCCACTTGGGTAGCCATTTTAAGGGATCTATGCATATGAACACCAAGATCCGTCTGTTCCTCCACACCACCAAGAATCCTATCCTTAATCCTGTACTCAGCTTTCAAATTCGACCTTCCAAAATGCATCACCTCACATTTATCCAGGTTGAACTCCATCTGCCACCTCTCAGCCCATCTGTGCATCCTGTCAATGTCCCGCTGCAGCCTACTACATTTCTCTTCCGTCAATGACACCTCCAAACTTTGTGTCATCTGCAAACTTGCTGACCAATCCTTCAATTTTAATAATGAGCTCATCCAAGTCATTAATAAAAAATATAAACAGTGGAGGCCCAAGGACAGAGCCCTGTGGAACACCACTCACCACTGACTTCCAGGCAGAATATTTTCCTTCTACTACCACACGCTGTCTTCTGTAGACCAGCCAATTCTGTATCCAGGCAGCTAAGTTCCCCGGTGTCCCATTCCTCCTGACCTGCTGAGTGGGCCTACTATGGGGAACCTTATCAAATGCCTTGCTGAAATCCATATACAACACATCCACAGCTCTACCCTCATCATGACCTGCCCCTCACAAAGCCGTGTTCACTGCATTTAATCAAGGCATGCTCTTCCAGGTGGTCATAAATCCTATCTCTCAGAATCCTTTCTAACACCTTGCAGACGACAGATGTGAGACTTACTGGACTGTAATTGCCGGGGATTCCCCTATTTCCTTTCTTGAAATGAGGAATTACATTTGTTTCTCTACAGTCCGCAGGTACAACTCCAGTGGAGAGCGAGGATGCAAAGATCTTCGCAAGCAGCGAAGCAATCACATTTGTCATTTACCAAAGCAGCCGAGGACAAATCTGATCAGGGTCTGGCGACTTGTCAATATTAATGTTGCTCTTCGGAGTGTCTGTGTGGATTTGTTGGGCAGAAGGGCCAGTTTCAACACTGTAAGCTAAAATGTGCTTTAAAAAGCAGTTTGTCCGTCATCATTTTGACCCACAAAGCCTCATTTGAAGACCCTTCCTTTCAGCAGTAATTGACTTGTTAATTAATAATGCAACACCACAACCTCTTTAACACCCTGCCCTGTCCAGCCTACAGTTCCAGTACAACAGAGTATTGAGTTGTTAGCCCTGACCTCCCTCAAACAGGTCTCTGTGATGGTAAAAATGTTACAACTCCACATGTCAACTCATTCTCTTATCACATCTGTCAGCCTGTCTGATATTACTCCCAGCATTAACGTAAGCTGGAATATAATACGTGGAAAACTCTGTACCTCGGAGTTCTTCAGTCGTTTCCTGTTTGTTATCAAGCTGCTCAAACCATGGACCACAACTCTAACTCTGGCACTGAATGAATATCTGTGGAATTATAATTTCTTTTTTTAATAAAATGTATTCATCAAGTGCAACTTTCCAGAACTGAGCAGTCAGCTCCACAGACAATGAGTTTCTGATGGTTAATTCCCCCCTCAGTATGCGGAGGGGACAGCCCTCAGTAATGGAGAAAGTGAGGACTGCAGTTGATGGAGATCAGAGTAAAGAAGTGTGGTGCAGGAAAAGCACAGCAGGTCAGGCAGGATCCGAGGGGCAGTAGAGTCTTTGTTTCGGTCATAAAACCTTCATCAGAAAGGCATTGATGCATTCCTTTATTTTTTCATTCCATGATTCGCAGAATGTTATGAACTGTGCTTACTCAGGAAGGCAGCACTGTATGTTGCACTGATATGGAATTCAGCCAATCATTTGTTTGGGCAGGGTGTAGAAAAGTTTAAGGGAAGTATACACTGATTGAATGAATTACAAATATAAGGAGAGATAAATCCCCTGGGCCAGATGGGGTATACCCTTGTTTACTCCAGGAATTGACGGGAGAGATTGGCGTGCCTTTGGCGATGATCTTTGCGTCCTCACTGTCCACTGGAGCAGTGCCAGCGAGATGATTGGATGGTAACAAATGTCATTCCCTTGTTCAGGAAAGGGAATAAGGATAACTCTGGGAATGACCGAACAGTCAGTCTTACATCAATGGTAGGAAAAGTATTGCAGGCGTTTCTGAGGGAGTGTATTTGCAATTATTTAGAAAATGATAGTTTGATGAGAGATCGTCATCATGGCTTTGTGAGGAGCAGGTCATCTCTCAGAAACCTTATTGAATTCTTTGAAGATATAAAAAAACACGTGAATGCAGGTAGACTAGTAGATGTGGTGAACAAGAATTTTAGCAAGGCATTCCCCATTGTAGGGTCATTCAGAAGGTACGGAAGCATTGGGCGCAGAGAAATCTGGCTCTCTGGATATGGGCGTGGCTGGCTCATAGAAGACAGAAGATGGTAGTTGATAGAAAGTATTCAGCCTGGATCTCAGTGACTAGTGGTGTTCCACAGAGATCGGCTCTGGGACCTCTGCTCTTTGTGATTGTTATCAATGACTTTGATGAGGAAGTGGACAAGTAGGTTAGTAAGTTTGCCGGTGACACGGAGGTTGGTGGGGTTGTGGATGGTATGGAGGCCTATTGTAGGTTGCATCAGGATATTGACAGGATGCAGAGCTGGGCTGATAAGTTGCAGGTAGAGTTCAACCTGATAAAGTGTGAAGCAATTTATTTTGGAAGATTGCATTTACATAAAGAATACAGGGTTAAAGGCGTTAGACCAAGACTTCCAGTTTTGATGTAATTGTTACATTCACCTGAGTGTCAGCACAATATGTGTGGTTATCTAGACCAGACAATATCCACCAAGTTCAGTTATTAAAACGATTTTTAGCTTGCCGTTTGGTCGTGGTTTCTTCAGATGCATTCTGCTGGGTGACCTATGAATTAGTATCTGACCATCCACAGACATGTATAATTTTATTTTGATACTTTTGAATGTGAAGGTACATTTATTGGATATAGTTTCAGAGGGTTTACTGTGAGACACAAAATGATGCAATGGACTGTCAATTGTAAACGTTTTCACCCAGTGTCTGGTCCAGGGTGCAGATGTACGGAGTCTGGGTAACGTGCCAGTTGTCATCAACATGAGTAACTTTTGCGATGTGATTTTGACACTCCGTGTCCATACATCTGCTCCCTGGGCCAGGCTGTGACTGAGGGTGAATTTGTAAGGCATGGTTCCTGGTCAGTCATTGGTATCTAATTTAGACAGAATTTGTACCTACACTGAGAGCAGTGATAGCCTGTTGGCTAGTTTTCTCCTGCTCAAGGTGGATTCCAAATGGTTCTCTGTGAGGGAATATTTCTATGACTGCCCTGACACAGGTTGGAAACTCTCTTCACAGATTCAGGACCGGGCCAATGGCTCTCTGAGTGCTACATGCAATTGTGAGGTCCAGTAGCACTGTAACTGAATTCACCTTTTTGGAATCCACTTTAATGTCGGTCATGATGCAAAGTGATGGGTTTACTGACCTGAACAATAGTCAGGAGATTGCCATGTTTGTGAATTGGGCAATAATAAGGTATGAGCTACAATTATTCAACTGAACAATAACTGAATTAAAATATAAACATCGAACGACCTTTTATGATACAAAAGTAAAGAATGCACATTTTGTTTTGTATCGATAAAGAATATGTCATCTGACTGTGCTGGTGATTACAATTACACATTGAATCTCAGTTTTCAAATGCATACATTGTCGCTCTATCATTTGTAAAATGGTTGACCTCTGACTGATTGAATATTCAGAGTGAGCAAATGATTGAACAATTAAATAGAATTCTTACTCTTACACATTTAAATTTAATCAATCAATTTAGTTTCTAGCCTGAAATATGTGAGCTTCAGTTATTTGCCAACTATTATATTAGTTTTAAAATAATGATAGAAAAGGACAGACTAGATCTAAAAGTTGAAGTTCTAAATTGGAGAAAGGACAATTTTGACGGTATTAGGTAAGAACTTTCAAAAGCTGATGGTGGCAAATGTTCGCAGGTAAGCGGACGGCTAGAAAATGGGAAGCCTTCAGAAATTAGATAGCCGGAGTCCAGAAACAGTATATTACTATTAGGGTGAAAGGAAAGGCTGGTAGGTATAGAGAGTGCAGAATGACTAAAGAAATTGAGGGTCTGGTTAAGAATAAGAAGGAAGGTTATGACAGGTACAGGCAGGATAGATCGAGTGAATCCTTAGAAGAGTATAAAGGCAAAAGGAGCATATTAAAGAGGGAAATCAGGAAGGCAAAACGGGAACATGAGATAGCTTTGGAAAATAGAGTTAAGGAGAATCCAAAAGGATTTTACAAATACATTGAGAACAAAAGGGTGAACATGAAGAGAATAGAGCCCTCAAAGATCAGCAAGGTGCCTTTGTATGGAGCCACGGGAGATGGGAGAGTTACTAAGCGAGTATTTTGTACCACTGTTTACTCAGGAAAAGGGCATGGGAGATATAGATATCCGGAGAAATAGATGGTGACATCTTGGAAAATGTCCATATAACAGAGGAAGATGTGCTGGATGTCTTGAAATGCATTAAGGTGGAAAAAATCCACAGGACCTGATGGATCAGGTGAAACTTGAAAGGGTTCAGAAAAGATTTACAAGAATGTTGCCAAGGTTGGAGGGTTTCAGCTATAGCTGGAGTTTGAACAAGCTGGGGCTGTTTTCACTAGAACGTTGGAGACTGAGGGGTGACCTTATAGAGGTTTAAAAAATCATGAGGGGCATGGATAGGGTAAATAAACAAGGTCTTTTCCCTGGCGTGGTGAAGTCCAGAATTAGAGGGCATAGCTTTCAGTTGGGAAGGGAAAGGTATATGTAAGGGGCAGTTTTTTCACTCAAAGGGTTGTACGTGCGTGGAATGAACTGCCAGAGGAAGTGGTGGCGGTTAGTACAATTGCAACATTTAGATGGCGTCTGGATGGGTATATGAATAGAAAGTGTTTAGAGGGATATGAGCTGAGTGCTGACAGGTAGGACTAGATTGAGTTGGGATATCTGGTCGGCATGGACAAGTTGGACCGAAGGTTTTTTTTCCCCATGCTATACATCTCTTTGACCCTGTGACTGTAATTTGACATGCACTATCAAATAACTAAAGCATTTATATTATCAAATTGTAGCAGACAATAAGTTGAAAACTTGCTATTTTTAGAATGAATGATAGAGAATAAAGAATACTCAAACACAGGGACAGACCCTTCGGCCCGCCTAGCCTGTGCTGATCCAGATCCTCCTATTTTCTAAACCTGCCACCTATTTTCTAAGGGTCTGTATCCCTCTGCTCCCTGCCCATTCATGTTTCTGTCGAAATACATCTTAGATAACGCTATCGTTCCTGCCCCTACCACCTTCGCTGGCCACATGTTCCAGGCTGCTACCGCCCTATGTGTAAAGAACTTCCAACATACATCTGCCCTAAACCTTTCCCCTCTCACTTTAAACTCATGACCCCGAGTAATTGAGTTCCACAATCTGGGGAAAAAACTTCTTGCTATCCACCCTGTGTATATCTGTCTTGATTTTGTAGACCTCAACCTTTGTCTTGGTAATGAAAATAGTCATAATTAACTCAATACTTCTTCATAACCTGCACCGTCCATCCCAGGCAACATCCTGGTGAACCTACTCTGTACCCTACTCGACGCATCCACATCCTTTTGTTAATGCGGTGACCAGAACTATATGCAGTATTCCAAATGCGGCCTAACCAAAGTCCTATGCAACTGTACTCAACATCTGAACCAATGAAGGTAAGCATGCCATTTGCCACCTTGTCCACTTTACTGACCTGTGTTGGCATCTTCACAAAACAATGGACCCGAACACCCAGACCTCGCTGTATGTCAATTTTCCCCAGGAAATTTCCGTTTATTGTAAAGTTCACTCGTGAACTGGATCTTCCAAAATGCATCACCTCGCATTTGCAAAGATTGAACTCCATCTGCCATTTCTGTGCCCATCTCTCCAATGTATGTATATACTGCTGTATCCTCTGATAGTCCCCTTCACTATCTGCTACTCCAACAATCTTGGCAAACTTGCTAATCGGGCAAAAGATACCTTCTTCCAAATCATTGATATATATTACAAACAACAGTGGTCCCAGCTCAGATCACTGTTGCACACCACTGGTCATAGGTCTCCATTTTGAGAAATCCCCTTCCACTATTACTCACTGTCTTCTGTTGCTCAGCCAGTTCTCTATCCATCTAGATAGAACACTCTGGACCCCATGCGACTTGAACATCTCCCTCAGCCGACCATGGGGAACCTAATAAAACGCCTTACTCAAGTCCCTCAGTATGTTCTCCAGCAGCTTCCCTATCATGCTCACCAGCCTACAATTACCTGGATTATCTCCGCTATCCTTCTTAAACAAGGGGACAATATTAGCAATTGTCCATTCCTCTGGGATCTCACCCATGTTCACTTATCCTGCAAAGACATATGTTAAAGCTCCAGTTATTTCCACACTCATATCCCTCAATAACCTGTGGTTGATCTCATCCGGACTTGGGAGCTTGTCTACCTTAATACCTTTCAGGGTATCCAAAACTTCCTCCCTCTTTATGTCTACTTGACCCAGAGTACTCAGAGATCTATCCCTAACCTCAACATCCGTCACATCCCTCTCCTTGGTGAATACAGATGCAAAGTACTCGCTAAGAATCTTATCCATTTTCTCTGACTTCATGCATAACTTTCTTCCTTTGTCCTTGCGTGGGCCAATCATTTCTCTAGTTACCCTCTTGATCCTTATAAATGAAAAGAAGTCTTTGGGATTTTCCACAAGTCTGTTTGCCAACGATATCGCATGATCACTTTTAGCGTTCTTAAATCCTCGATATTTACTGTGAAATGTAGGTAATGAAAAGAAAATAAACATTTGTTTGTGCGAGTGGGAACTCAGACCTTTTCAAAGTATTTTGTGCCAAAAAATATTTGAAATCCGTCTCAGTGCAAATAAAAAGCAAGAGAAGAAACCTCTTGGGAAGAGTAATTTTCAGCCACTGTCCCCCCAAAGAGCTTCTCAGGTAGAAAAGAGTGAGGGTTTTTAACAAGGGCACAACAGAAACTATGGGTGGTCTGAACATGCAAATAGTCTCAGTTAATCAACTGGACAGTGATATCCTTGAATAAAGATTTATAGAGTGTATGAGAGATTATTTCTGAGAGTAGGACGTCATGGAAACAACCAGACAATGGGGCGGCACGGTGGCTCAGTGGTTAGCACAACAGCAGGGTCCCAGGTTCGATTGTATGCCTCGGGGGACTGTCTGCGTGTAGATTGCATATTACCATCCCTGTCTGCGTGGGTTTCCACCCCACAGTCCAAAGACGTGCAGGTCAGTTGAAGTAGCCATGCTAAATTGCTCATAGTGTTAGGTACATTACTCAGAGGGAAATGGGTCTGGGTGCTGTACTCTTCGGAAAGTCGGTGTGGGCCTGTTTCAATACTTTCGGGCATCTAATCTAATTTTGATTTGATATTATGTAACAAGGAAGGATTTGTGGATGAGCTTTGCCTTGGAAAGAGTGACCACAACATGCTGGAGTTTCACATTCAGATTGAAAGAGTAAATACTGAGTCGTACATGAGAGATTTAGTGATAGTCAATGATAACTATACTGGCCTAAAGAAGGAATTGCCTGTGGTGATCTTGGGGGGAGGGGGGAGGGGGGTGAGGGTGAGGGAGGTGGGATACGGGGTGGGGGTGAAGAGAGAAAAGAACAATCAAAGGCAGGACAACTGAAGAAATTTGGCAAACAATTAGGGAGATGCTAAAGACCGCAGAGGAATTCATTACGAACAAAAATCATCCATATCTCGATAAGGAAATAAAAGATAACATGAAGGAAAATCCCAGTGCATATTATACTGCACACGTTAGTCACAGTGTGGAGGATTGGGCAAGTCAGTGGCCTGGTGGTGTTATCACTAAATTCTTACCTGTTAAACCCAGATAATGTTCGAGCGACCTGGGTTCAAGTCCTGCCACAGCAAGTGGCGGAGCTTAAATTCAAATCTGGAATTAAGAGACCGATGGTGGTTATGAATCGATTGCCAAGCAAAACTCACCTGGTTCCTCATGTCCTTTAGGGAATGAAACTGCCATTCTACCATAGATTCACCACTTTCAGTCTGGAGACTTTTCTCCTTATCTCCGTTCTGAAGATTTTCTCTTGACTCCCAGGCTATGTCCTTAAGTCCTTTCTCTCCTAACAGTGGAAGCATCTTCCCAACATCCAGTCTGACCAGACAGCCAGTAATCTGTATGCTTCAATTAGATCCACCTTCATCCTTATAAACTCCAGCGAGTATAGACCCAGAGACCTCATATGTTAAGCTTTTAATTCGGAGGACAATTCTTATGAAGCCACTCTGAACATACTCCGGGGTGGTACATCCTTCCTGAGTTATGGGGCCGAAAACGGTACACAATACACCAAATGTGGTCTGACCAGAGTCTGATAGACCCTCAGAAATCCATCGCTGGTGTAATATTCAAGTCTTCTCAAAATAAATGCCATCACTGTATTTGCCTTTCTGACCAGATTAACCACCTGAAATAATAATCTTACGATGTACAATAATAAATTTACCATGGAGTTATAAAAATGAACAATGATTAAAGCATGCTGGGAAGTAGAACCCCACCTTGACCAAAGTCTCTGTGCTCATCCACATGCTGCAGATTCCAGACAGGCTGCAGCTCCCCACAAATGGTTGCAAAGAAACCTGAAGCAACAGAAGTTGGACCTGAATGGGATGATGTAATGTCGCCCTTGGGCCATCAATGTGACAACACCTGGTTGAGTCTGATTGATCAGAGTAAATGAACCTGATCATTTCATTGGCAGATCCTTCACACCCTCCCAAAAGGTGTGAAGACTCGGAATGATAAGAATCACGGTAAAGCCCCTCAGAGAGTGGTAACTCGCGAATAACCACTGAAAGAGAAGACCCCTCCAAGACCATCAGAAGAAAAAGATGACTTCACCACGTGGAATCCGGTCAACCTCTCGTGGGGTGGTATGTGATCATCCAAAGTTAAGTTAAACCATAAGATAATCTGTAGTGTTTTGCATTACGTTATAGTACGTTTTATTGTTCTAATATTAATTGTGTTCAATAAACAAATATTATTGTTTATAAGAGTTGACTCAATTCTTTTGATGAATGTAAGATTTCAAACACATTGTGTGGCAGACACACCACCTTCCTATGTACTGACTCAACTTGCACGATTACCTTGAGACAATCCTGGACTGGAACTCGCAACACTCTTTGTACTTCAGACTTCTGAATTTTCTCCCCAAGTATAAAATAGTCCATGCCTCTGTTCTTCCTACTAAAGTGCATCACCGCGCACTTTCTCAGGTTGTATTCCATCTGCCACTTGTTTGGCCACTCTCCTACCCTCTTTAAATCTTTCTGCAGCCTCCCTGCCTCCTCAATGATATCTGTCCCACTACCTACCTTTGCATCATCTAAAAGTCTCGCCGGAGTGCCCTCAGTTCCTTCATCTAGATTGTTCATGTACAAAGTAAAAAGTTTTGGTTCCCTTGCAGAACACCAGTTGTCATCGGCTGCTATCCAGAGAAGGACCCTTTTATTCCCACTCTCTACCTTCTGCCAGATAGTCCAGCTTCTGTACACCTTGTCTCTGACACCATGGGGCATTATCTTACTCAGCATCCTCCTGTGAAACACCTTGCTAACGCCCTTCTTGAAGTGCAGATAGATAACATCCATTAGCTCTCCTTGGTCTAACCTTCTTGTTACATCCTCAAACAATTCTAACAGATTCATGAGCATGACCTCCCCTTGAAAAAACCATACTGACTTCGCCCTACTTAACCATGCACCGGCAATTATTCAGAAATCTCATCCTTCATAATGGATTCGAGGAACTTACGCACGACTGGGGTTAGGCTTATCAGTTTATATTTTTCAGCCTTTGGCCTTATTCTCCTTTGAAACCGGGTGTCAGCGAGATCCAAGATGGCGGCGAACAAGTAGGTATGAGTCTGGAACATTGAGTGCCGACCTTAGAGGAACATATTGACGACCTCGAAAGTCGATGTCATCGGAAAATATTCGGTTACTGGGCCTTCCCGAACGGGAGGAGGAAGCCCAGTGTTTTGCTTTCCTGAAGCAATGGCTCCCACAGCTGCTGAAACTGGAGTCGGAGCTGGGCCGGGTGCGGGTTGAACGGGACCACCAGGTTGCTGTGCGCCGGCCCGGGTCGGACCAGCGCCCCGGCCAGTCCTAGTTCAACTTCAACATTAGAGGGCAAAACAGATGCTGTTCGAGGGGGAGGTTGGTTAGCTCCCACCCTTTTAACCTCTGTCTTATGAGGTATTGGAATTTATTTACACTACTTTGTAATGCCTGGGCCGAGTACATGGTTCTGGCTGGGAAATGTTATGGCGGAATTATTGGAAGCTAGTCGTGCCCCTTGTGAACAAAGGGGAAAGTCTCCTTTTAAATAAGTTTTATGCCATTTGTTTTTAGGAGTAGTTCTCAGTTGTTTTAATTTCGCTGCTTAAAGAGTGTTTTCACGTGTGAAGTGTTTTTGGTTTTTCGTCAATGTCTTTTGGGTGGGATTATTCTTCCTGCGGGGTCTCGGGCTTGCTTGGACGATCATGGCTAGCCATTTGTTTAGATGATGCACCGGAAATGTCAAGGAGAGCTACTCACCAATCAAAAGGAAAAAGATATTATCAAGTCTTAAAAAAGAAAGGGTGGATGCAGCCTTTCTACAGGAGACGCATTTACTTGATAAGGAGCATTCCAGGCTGAAATAGGATGGATTTGGACAGGTGTGCTTTTCATCTTTAACCTCAAAAAGTAGGGGAGTAGCCATTCTTATTCAGACGAATTTTCCCTTCCAAATGCTAAGCCAATAAAAGATGAGTCTGGATGCTATAGAATGATTAAAACCTTAATATATGGAGAAGAATATGGGATTTTGAATCTTTATTGCCCCCCGGCGCACCCCTTTAAATTTGTGCTGGAAACGTTCTCCAAGTTGATGGCGCTGGGGGTGCACCACACAATTATAGGGAGAGATTGTAATTATATCAACAACCCAGGGGTGGACAGAATATCTAAGATCTCTGCGGGCCTATCTTTGATATCTAGGCAATTGGCGGATCTGAGTAGGGAGTTAGGGCTAGTAGATGTTTGGAGGTGTCTTCACCCTGAGGGTGAAGACTTCAAATATGGTGAACCAAAAGACGGAATTATTTTATAGAACATTGCACACTTTTTTGAACTACATTGACACAGATATATCACCCATATTGGTCAGGGCTTATGCTTAGCCGTGGGGATGGTTCTGGCTGGATCGGGGGCTCCTGGGAGGAGGAATCCTGTATCAATACGGGTTCTGTTATGACTTAATATAATTTTCAAAACATATGTATCTAATTATTTATTTACTTCTTTATTTTCTTTTCTCCTTTTGTTTAGTTTTAGTAATGTAGGATATCCTATTTTATGGTTTGCTAATTTGGAGAATAGATTAGTAGTTTGTTTCTAAATTCTATATTGGGGTTGTTATATTGTAAAGCAGAATACACTAGTTTGTACTATTTTTGTAATTTTGTAAAAAAAAAATAGAAAAATCTTCTTTTCATTAAAAACAAACAGGGTGTCACGTTCGCCATTTTTCCCGTCTTCTGATACCCTCTCTGTTTCCAATGATTTGTGAAATATCATCATTAATGTCTCCATCCAGCTTATTTACCCATTTAGTTTTTCGAGAAACATCTGCTAATCAGCTTTGCCTCCTCACTCTCTTGAATTTTTCAGATATTATTCATGTCTTCCGCCGTGAAATCTGACGTGAAATAATTATTCAGTTTCTCATCAATTATTTGTTCCACACTACTATCATTCCAGCGTCATTTTCCACTGCCCGAATATAAACTTCTGCTTCCCGTTTTTGCCCTTAATATTTCTAAAGAGACTCCTTCAGTCATCCTTTCTATCACTGGATAGCTTAACTTCATATTTAATCATCCCCTCCTTATTTCTTATTTTGTTGCCCTCTGTTCCTCTTTGTAAGCTTCCCAATCCTCTAGTTTTCCACTGCCATTTGCTATGATATCTGCTTTCTCTTTTTCTTTTACCCGAGCCATGCATTCCCCAGTTATCTGTGGATGCCTCATCCTCCCTGTACAATGCATCTACTACCTCGGGATGAATCTATGCTGTGACTCGTAAATTGCTTCGAGAAACTCCGGCCATTACTGTTCCACTGTCTTTCCATGTCTTTGTCGGTGCCTTTGTACCGCTGTAATATTAATTCCAATTCTACTTTCTACCTCTCAAATTGAAGTTTAGGTTCAATCATATTAGGATCACTGCCTCCAAAGGGTTCCTTCACCTTCAGCTTCCTGCTCAATTCTGCCTCATTGCTCAACTCTAAATCCGGTATTGTCTATTCCCTTGTTGCCTTCACCATAACCTGCTCCAAAAAGCCATCTCGAAGACATTCCACAAATTCCTTTCTTTGCAAACCATTACCAGTCTGATTTTCCCAATCCACCAGCATATTGAAATCCTCCCACTCAGTATAAATTTGCCTTTCCTATATATATGTTCTATCTCCTGTTCTATCATGTGCCGCATCCCCTGACTATGATTCAAAGGCCAGTACATTACTCCAACTATGGTTTTACACCTTTGTCGTTCCACAATTCTACCCACACACATTCCACGCCATCTGACCCTACTTTGAATAATGGGAACTGAGTGATGTGACTGAAAAACACTTTAACTTTGTCTCAAATTTATAGTTTAGACATGGAATATAAATATTTCATTTTAAATTACTTTGAAATGTCGCCACAGTGCGTTTCTTTGACCAAATAGTCTGTCTGTATTAGGGAAGAATACAAACTGTTTAAACTGTTAGAGAAGGAAGATAGGAAGAGAACACGACTAGATAAAGCGATATAGGTTGGAACAAGTGAACAGGCAAGTAATGGTGTATGGAACATAGTAGGAAAAATGTGTCTGTGCTCAAAGATATTGGTGGGTTGAACAGAAACGTAATGTATTATTTCATTGGAGAAATTGGCTTTAGGCACTGAAGAACCGGGCATCTGGGTTACAAAATAAAAACTTTATGGGTTCATCAAATTTTTAGGGAGGTAAGATAAATGTTGAAACTTTCTGAAACAGGATGCATTTCAAAGTACAGGCGATTTTCTACAGATCTACAAGGTAGTGGTGTAACCACATCTAGAGAGCGACGCCACAATGATATGAAATGCAATCCATAGAAGATTCACTCAGCTGACTCCTGGGATTATTTATGGAGGAAATCTTGAATTGACTGGACTTGGATCTTCTGGGCTTTAGGCGAACAACATGTGATCTTGTTTGACCCCAAAATATTCCAAGTTGTCTTTAAAGATGAATTCGAAACAATATTTCAGCTTGTGTGAGAGTTTCCTATGAGTGGATGGATTATAAAACGGAAGAATATCTCTGTTAAGAAGATGGTGATTTGGTGTAATTATCTCATTGTGTTGTGTCTTTGTGGAATTCTCTTCCCAGTTAGCAATGGAGAATAAGTTATTGAATATTCCTAAGGCAGAGGCAGGCAGATTCTTGACTAAGAATGACGCACTAACATTGTAAGGGCAAAGAAGGAATGTGTGATTGAGGTCACAATCATATCATCCACGACCTTATCGCACGTTGGAGCTGTTTTTATTCCTTACTCGATGCTAGTTTCTACATTTCTGTTGTCTTTAGATACTGAAAACAATTATGACACGATTGTCATGAACATGAAGACTTTTCCTTTCAGATTATTGGGCACAGCTTTCCATATGTGACTTTTAAACTGAACTCAAAAGCACTCAGGAAAGACTCATAATGTTGTCGAGAGGTCAAGAGCAGAGAACAAAGGGAAAGCCACGCTGGAAACTGCTTTAGAATCAGATTATGTCGAATGAATGACTTTATTACAGTAGATTGCTTTCAGTTGTTCTTGTGAGGTGTGTTTCATTACCAAGGCCAGCATTCTGTTGCCTGTGTTTAATTTCTATTCAGAATATGGTGATAAACCCCAGAGTTTCTTGTGATGCAGGAACACTAACTGGAATGTTACAAAGAAAGAAACGGGGTTCTTAACAATTTGATAGTGAAGGGAGAATGATATGGCTTCAACTCCTGTGTGCCCTTGGAGATTGTATTCCTCACTATTTGATGCCCACAACCTATGGAAATAGTGAGACTTCATTCTCTGTTTCCAACAATTAATGTAATACACCCATATAGCATAGAAACCGGCCTGTCAGCACAATACATCTATGACAGCCAGAAAACACCAAACTAAAGTATTTCTAGTTTCAGGTCAGTGTCTGTGACATGAGCTTTTGTTCTTTCAGTACATGCACGATATGGTTTCATAGAAATAGATCACATAACTTCAACGACAGCGATGAACTCATCGGATCAATAAGATGTCCTCATTGTTTAATAATTGTTGTAAAATCGAATTGTCTTTGTAGTTCATTTTGGGATTTTAATGGAGCTAGACCAGAATTAATTGCCGTTGAGACGTTCCAGTCCAGTTGGTGTTGGTCCATCCACGTGGCTATTGAGAGGGATGCCAGGTGCGCATCTCATGTGTTGGTTTAACAGTGAGTAAATATTACTGCTGGTGGATGGAGTGTTACACAAGCCGCCATACTGTGATGAGAAGCTCGCTGGCAAACGAACTCTTTGACAATATGTCATAAGGAATTTAGTATTCTTCAGAGAAATAGCAATCTCACACGAGAAGTCTATATAATAATGAAGCGAAGCCTGTTTCTATGTTATGGATGTCCTTAAAATAATGGGGTCAAATAGCTGAAATAATGCTGATGCCATCATTGGACAATTCTTGCACTGAGCATGTGAATTAACATGGATGTTTTCAGAGACGCCTGGACTGTCCTAGTTGGAGTAAGTACTAATACCACATGGGATGTTGCTGGTTTGTAATCTCGCCGCTTACTGAATACAGTTCAATGGGACAAACCAACAAGTCTCTTTGGTTGCTGCTTCAGAATACATCAGAGCTTTCATGGCTGCCACCACAAGAAATCATGTAATAAAGACAAGGCCCATCGAGTCTGCACAATCCAATGCTGATACATGTGCTTTATAAAGTTTGTGAGCTTTCCTTCCTTATCCACCCTCTCAGGCAATGCATTCTAGACACAAACCATCGTCCAGATTCAAAACAGATTCAACAATCCTTTGTTAGTGTCTTGCCTTTCAATTTAAACGTGTTCTCCTTTATTTTTAACCCTTTGGCGAAGGGGAACAGCTGCTGACTATTCACTCTGCTCGTTCCTCTCATGCTCTAGTACCTCTCTAACAGATTCAGTGTCCTCCCACAATGCACACAGGTTCAGTAGATGGACCATGCTAAATTATCCGTCATGTGCTGCTGGGTGTGATAGGAATTGGAGACGCAGGGACAGGGTAGGGGGCGGGTTAGCCATGGGAAATGCAGGAATGGTGTATGAGGTGGTTCTGGGTGCTATGCTCTGCAGAGGGTCAGTGTGGACTCGATGGGCCAATGTCCCACAAAATAACAAAAAATAAAGATTAAATCAAACAAAGTAAAATACTGAGATGCTGAAACACCAACAAAAAAAAAACAGAGTGCTGGGGAAACGAAGCAGGTTTGGTAGCCTTTGTCGAGAGAAAATCACAGTTATCATTTTGAGTCCACTCACCATGCATCAGATGTGGAAGCAGCTGGGAAATACAGTAATGTATGTTGGAGGATTGCGTTGAATATGTGCAGAAATAGGGACATAGAAAAAAATAAACAACGGGACTGTGGATAATCAGCTTGTATGGAAATAAACTGTGAGAACATTTTCATTTATTGTTCGCCTTTTCTTATATTTCTGAGTATCATGCCCATGTTGATATATATCCAAGCTATTGTTTCAAGTGAGTTCTGTCCCATCTATCTCTCCATCCTCAGTGTGGTCATTTTCTTTTCTTCATTAATGGGACATGGGTGTTGGTGACTGGGCCAGCACTTTTTACTCTTTCCGAGTTGCCTTTGAGAAGGTGCTGGGGAACTGCCTTTCTGAACCACTGCACTTCGACGTGCTGTAGACTGGCAGTGCTTCAGTCGGTCTGGTTACACTTTTTTGAGACCTTGTCGTGTTATAACTGACTGGCTGACTTGGCCAGTTCAAAGGGCATTTGAGAGTCTACCACTACTGAAGGTCTGGAATCACATGTAGCCGACCAGTGAAGATAGCAAATTTCCTTCCCTGAAGGACACTATTGAGCCAGATGTTCTTAGTTTTTACAATCATCAATATTTCATTAGAATGATAATTCCAAATATTTTATTGAATTGAACTCCCACCATCTGCTGTGGCGGGATTGAAGTCCGGGTTTGTGTCATTACCATTGGGGAATATTTGTGGAAATCTCAGAATTTATACTGTGGAGAAAATACCGCTAGACCATCACCTCCCCAGCATCTCCACCATCAGTGGCGGTGTTGCTGTTATCGTGACTGAGGTAAAGAAAATTGTGCAGTTACATTGTCAACTATTTCCATGGAGATCAGAACTGTTCATATTTCAGGGACGGCACAGAAATGTAACAGTTTATCAGCCAGGAATAGAAACAGAGGAGAGGTAGGCATTTTATGCATTGAGTGGGTGTGCCATATATGTAAGTATTGACTTGCACCTAACATTAGAAAGTCAATATAGGTTCTCTGGATGGTTTTCTTGGATTTGTGTTGTCAGCTGCTGCATTCATTCAGGGAGACCAGAGAACCTGGTTTTCCTATTCTGTGCAAGGTACGGGGATAGATTTTACAGTGTTTCTGGGTCTTCCGAGACTGCGTAGGGTGGAGCAGGGCACTGCACTATCCTTTCTGAGATTTGCACAAATATTTCGCAATGGTATACCTTTCCAAGGTTCAAAGAGCGAAGCCAGTTTATTTCAACAATGAGGAGATCCCAGAGCTGTGCAGGGAGAGGACTGCACTCAAAATTCTCATCAACAATTTTGATTCAGGAACTTGCCAGGCAGGAATGGGGGCCTTATCCATTATGCCAGAGTTCCATCCTCTCACGCAGTTACGAGGTGACAGAAGTCATCTCTGTCCAGTGAGATGAACACATTGATTCTGTCAAACAAAAGAAGCAAAAGAAAATCTTTTGGAAATATTAGAGAATAGGGTGACTGCAAAAGTGGGTAACTTCAGAAAATGTAAAATTAGTAAAATTGAAGTCCTGGAAAAACTTATTGAGTTGAATGTTGGTAAGCTGCTCGACCAGATGAGTGATGAATTTAGAGGGATATAGAGATAGGGTTGTAGAATTGAGCTTGCTGGATAACTCTTTTCGGAGCTGGTGCAGACACGATGGACCAATAGCATCGCTTTTTTCCTTAATTATATGAGGGAGGTCAAAGTTCCATTTTCTTCAGCTACCCTGATACCATCATCTGTCAAATACTGCCTTGTTATCAAGGCCAGTCATTCTTTCCTGTTGTTCATATATTTCATTGATGTCAAAAAGTTGCGCTGAAAGTGTGTGGTGTGTTTCCTTCTCACAGAGGGGAGTGACCGTCGGCACGAGAGGATTTTGTGATCACTATCTGGGTCCAGTATGGGGGAATTATTCACTTTATATCTAGGTCTACACCATGACCAATAAATGGAACCAAGAAACTTCTGTAAAGAGAGAGGAAGGGACTGTTTGACAGTAACACCCACTCTTTTCGGAAGAACGTTTCCTAATCCACACCAAATCATTCTGACTGTATTCAGGGGCTGAATGGTAACCTCGGTTTCTGTGCACCAGGTAGTAGGAGCAAGTGGTCTCCAACTGCTCTTGAGTAGCAGATTGAGGGGCTGAATGGAATGGGGCAAAATAGATCTGAGAAACAGGTGTGGGGGTCCCTGCCCCACCAGGAATTAAGATTGTGACTGATCAGATTGTGGTCCCAGTGCCACGTTCCCAACTGCAGATCATTATCTTTGAGTCACTTTCCCGTCAAATATTTAACTAAAACATCTTTGAGTAAATGCAAAAATGGTACCACAAACGTGTGGGGCAGAGAATTCCCACTCAACTAGTCTTTTGAGAATTCCTCCTTATCTCTGTTCCTACCAAGGTTAGAGAGTCATTGTTTCTGTTTCTAGACCCATTCCTCCAGAGGTCACGACAAATTATCAATGTAACGAAGTGTGTGATATTGCAAAAGATATGTGTCTCAGACTGGGTCATGTTCAGCGTTAGGAACAAGTCAGGTAAGTTTCCTCAATTTTTAAAAAAAATCTAATCTAAAGCCAAAGCATCTTTACTTGAATTACATAAATGAGATACAATTTGGACATTGACAGTATGTTAATCAACAAGTATTTCCTATAAATCTGAGACATAGAAACATACACACACACACACACACACACACACACACACACACACACACACACACACACACACACACACACACACGTCTGAAGGCAGAACAGGAAAAAACTGAAACTCAACAGAACGTTTTCCAATACACACAAAATCATGTCTAACTGCATTCAGGGGCTGAATGGTCACCTCGGTTTCTGTGCACCAGGTCGTAGGAGCAAAACGTTCCAAAGAGCTTTGTCCAAATAACAGTTAATTTCATGAGAAAAGCAAAACTGAAAGTGTTTCAATTGTTATTCTGCCCCTGAATTATTCTATCTCACAGAAGCTGCTAACGCTGGAATTTCTCCTGAAACAATTTGATTTGGCTGAAATTCCTTTGCTGTAGTCAGTGGAGAGGTCCCAAAGAAGCCTCAGCAGGAACCGTCAAAGAGTGCTAAAGATGGCTGATTGGTTTTCAGCTCTCATATGTCGCTGTAGAGAAGTACAAGTAGAGATGGAGCTATGGCTGTTTACTTCTCCGACAAGTTATATTTTCTCCCTCTCTGATCGGAAAAATGCTTTAAAGTGACCAGAACACCAACCTGGTTTATATCAGGTCTGGTTAAGCATTCCGCTGATTGCATGATTCCATCCCTGTTATCTGCTCCATTTTGATATCATTTGTAGTTTGTAATTTGAAGGCATGTTTATATGTGTTTGCATAATTTTTGTACAATAAATTTATGTCTTCATAGTACGTGTATTAAAATGAGTATGTAGTTTTCTAAATCCTTAGTTTTTTCTGAATCCTTAGTTTTATTCTCTCATCCATTAGCTACGCCCCAATAAACTCTCCGCACTGGTTATATGGTTCAATATGAACATGTCTCATTCTCAGGCGTGAAGTGCTCTGACCTTGTAGAGGCCATGAGGGGCATGGAGGCGGGTAACAGCCAAGGTTATTTCCCAAGGCCAGAGGAGTCCAAACCAGAGGGTAGAGATTTAAGGAGGGAAAAGCAAGATTATAAAGATACCTGAAGGGTAACTTTTTTATGCATTGGTTTATGTGTGTATGGAATGAGCTGGTAGCATAAGTGGTGGAGGCTGGTACAATAACAACATTTAAGAGACAATGAATGGTGTATGAATAAGAAGGGTTTATAGCACTATGGGTTTAATTTTGGCAAATGGTGCTCCATCAGATTGTAATATCTAGTCGGTGCAGATGAGCTGGACTGAAGGGTCTGTTTCCGTGCTGTATGACACTATGATTCCATCTGGCCTTCATTCCAGCAAAGAGTAAAGCAAAACATCTGTAAAAAGCTTCTAAAACAATTACATATTTTTCTTTCAGTTTAGTGTTTCATTACTACACACAATATATCCGATGTAGTCTCAGAATTGTCTTGTACACATGCAGTCAAACATCCTGATGATTATACTCAATAGCCTTTGCATGAAACAGCATCATTCGCTGCACTTTCCTAATCAATTGCGGAATCTGCTGACGAGCTTTATGTGGCTCATGTACCAGGACGTCCAAATCCCTCTGTACCAGTGAGCTCATTGATGTTTCTCCATTTAAGTAGGTTACTGTTATTTTAACTTTTCAATACAACACCGACTTCCCTTAACCCACATTATATTGTCTTCTGCCAAAGATTTGGTCACTAACGTCCCCTGTCTGTATCCCATTGCAGAGTCTCCATGTCCAGTTAAATGACTATATTGGTGAATGAGCTAATTGAGCTCCAAGCCAATCAGTCCTCTCATCCAAGTCATTGGTATAGACTGTAAATAGTTGATAATCTCACTCTGATCCCTGAGACACTCCACCAAGTTACAATTTTACAACCTGAAAATAATCATCTATCCCGAATGTTTATTCCCAGATAGTTAACCAGGTTTCCCCTGTTGCTGGGCAGAGAGCAGGAAAGTTTGGATGGTCTCATCTTACATTGTGTAATGTACTGAGCGGGCTGCATGACTTCAATGTATTCCTGCATAACTCCTTCGAGGGCAGAATGGTCTACTCCTGTCTCATTATAATGATGCTGACTGGCTGAATGAGATCTTTCTTTACTCCTGTAACATTATGGAGTGCTTGAGAGAACAACAGATGGGTTAGGTGCAACACCTGGCCATTCAGCCCCTCGCACCTGCTGCACCATTCAGAATATGCATTGTTGACGTGATTGTAACTAAACATCACTTTCCTGTCTGTTCCTAATAAACATGGTTATCTTGTTCATTAAAGATCTATGGAACTCAGCCTTGAATGTTTTATGTAACCCAGTCTTCACTGCTCCTTGGGCACGAGAACACCACAGATCACACAACCCGAAAGAGAATCAAATATCCCTGTCTCAGTCAGAAATGCGAATGCCCTTATTCTAAAAATGTGGTCCCCTCAAACCAATCACCACTCTTTTGATATATAAGGAGTCGACAGTTAGAAACAGATACTAACCACTCAGTCCCTCAAACCTGTCCCCATTCCCATTACCTCTCCTAAATCAAATACTTATCCAATTCAGCCTCCACTGACCTCGTGGAAAGACAATCCCAGGCACCAGAGGATCAAATGAGCAATGAACCCTGCAGCAGAATGAGACCATTCAGCCCATCTTGTCTGCCATGGCATTTGATCGCGTCTCAAATATTTCTGAATCCCATTCTCCTGCCTTCTCCGACTGACCACTGATAACTTATTAATAATAAACAAAAGTGTGTATCTCTGTCTTAAGGGCAATGTGTGCCTGTATGTGGGGTAATGTTTGTATGTTTCTGTGTAAATGTCCATATCTACGTGGGTATCTCTGAGGGCATGTGTTATGTGTATTAGTGTCAGTATCTCAGTTTGTCTGTATGCCTGTCTGCATCGCTGTGCTAGATAGATTGAAATTGGAATCAAAGTCTCCCTCCTCCACTCTCTCTGTCTGTCCCTGTTGTTCATAGAATGTTCACACAGTGGAAACAGTCCCTTTGACCCAGCGCATCCACACTAACGCTTCGAAAAGTAACCCACCCAGACCCATTTCCCAACCATACTACCTTTACCTCTTATTAACGCCACTAACCGACACATCCCGGGGCACTATGGACAATTTATCTTGGTCAATTCACCTAATATCAACATCGTTGGACTGTGGGTGGAAACCAGAGCATCCGATGGAAACCCAGGCAAACACGGTAAGAATGTGAAACTCCACAGACAGTCGCCCGAGTGTGGAATCGAGCCTGGGTGCCTGGCACCATGAGGCACCAGTGCAAACCACTGAGTTTTATAGTTAGATTCTTACAATACCTCTCTCTGATGTCCTTCCCGCACCACTTCATCAGTGGCACAGTTTTTAACTCTGAGAAGATAATAAATCCTTTGCTGTAAATCTCTCAAATTTCACTTAAGTTTGATTTTTCAAATAATATCTTTGGAAGCACAGAACAGTTTTGTCTGATACCAGGCAATGGTGTTCATGCGTCATTACCAACATCACTGGGCCTTTCTCACATAAGTTTTAAGCATTGAAAGTCACAGAATGAGAAATAAGTTCACCTCATCCCCTGACAAAATGATTCACTCAGGGGTGAGCATTTCCATTCTGACAGGCCCAAGTATATTTGCAGCCCTCCAGCTACCAGAATTGTGTGTGTGTTGTTTTGGGGTTTAGCGGTTTGGTGGGGAGGTGTATGTGTTGATGGTGCTTTCAGTTTGGATGGTAATGTGAGATGCTGCCCTGTATCCCACCCAGACTGAAACCTCGAAGGTTATCACCCCTGCCACTGTTACTGCAGTAGGGTGTGGAGGCCAGTTGAGGGAGAGATTGTGTCATTTTAAACACCGCAGACGCTGTCAGACCTGCACCCATGTATAGATACACTCAGAGTTAAATGCAGACGCACAGGTAAATTTGGCGCGCGGGCGGGGTTGCAGAGATGGATTTCGGGCACTCCACCACAGGGCTTCGCTTTTTCAATCCTATTCCGAGCTGTTTCTCCTGGAATAGGAGACGGTGTAGACGGGGAGTTAGGGTGGGAGTTGGTGACATGTCCAGAGGGAGTCAGTCAACACTGTTGTATCCATGCAGCTCTAATAGAGAAGGAGCTATAGTCAAGGGGAAAGAGAGTGAGTGAGAGAGAGGGGAAGGTGCTGCATGCTGTGTGGTGAGCCAGACCATGATCACTGGGTCTGGCGGTGGGGCCTCCTCTGGGAGGAGAATGGTCTCCCTCTGTACTAGACAATCCACCAGGACCTCCGTGCCCCTGTCGACAAACCGTGGTGTAATTGCCCCTTATTTGCCATGCTCAGGGTAAATTGTGCAGGGCAGCTCTAACCCGGGAGAGCTCAACCATGTGCCTATTGGCCTTTTAAAGATGGCACCAGTGCCAAGGATCATGGAATACCAAAGGGCATGCGGGTGATGGTGAGTACCTCCAACCTTGACGGGTGGGAGAATTGGGCTGGTATTGAAGGATAAGGACACCATAGGGTGGGGTGAGTAGCTAATGAGATGAGTCCGATAAGGTAGCACCAGGAAACTAGCTCAGCCTCGAGCAGACAATCCCTCTGTCACACTCAATGAAAGTGCCACCGAAACAAATTATTGTTTGGTTCAACCCAATGAGTCGAATACTCTGCTGACCCCAATCCCAGTGACAACCCTGCAGCTGCTTGACCAATGCACTCCATCACAGAGAAGCTAAACGTCACCTTCCCCTTGGGAAATATGGCGGTGGGGAGGGGGTGGTTCAAATATCAGTGGGGGAGCACTTTATGTCAAGTCAACATAATTCTATCAGTTTTAAAATAGATATGGGAACGGATGAAGCAGGTCTAAAATTTAAAACCAATTTTGATGATATTAACTAAGAATTTTACAAAGTCGATTGGGACAGATATTCGCAGAGAAAGGGGGGTTTAGTTGAGAAGTGAGAAGCCTTCGAAAATGAGATGTCAGGAGTGCAGAGACATTATGTCCCTGTTAGGGTGAAGGGTAAGGCTGGTACGTGTAAGAAATGCTGGAGGATTGGAGAAATTAAGGTTCTGGTCTCGGAAAAAGGGCAGCATATGTCAGATATTAGCAGCAGGAATTGAGTTTTTTTTCTTAATTCATTCATACGATGAAGGTGTCCCTGACTAGGCAAGCATAAGGGATAAGATTTATGAACATCTGGGTAGGAATAACGTGATCAGGGATAGCCAGCATGGTTTTGTGAAGGGCAGGTCGTGCCTCACAAACCTTATTGAGTTCTTCGAGAAGGTGACCAAGGAAGTGGATGAGGGTAAAGCAGTAGATGTTGTGTATATGGATTTTAGTAAGGCGTTCGATAAGGTTCCCCATGGTAGGCTAATGCTAAAACTTCGTAGGTATGGCATTGAGGATACATTAGAGGTTTGGATTAGGAATTGGCTGGCTGGAAGGAGACAGAGGGTAGTAGTTGATGGATTATGTTCATCTTGGAGTGCAGTTACTAGCGGTGTACCACAAGGATCTGTTTTGGGACCATTGCTTTTTGTTATCTTTATAAATGATCTAGAGGAAGGACTTGAAAGCTGGGTAAGCAAGTTTGCGGATGACACAAAAGTCGGTGGAGTCGTGGATAGTGAGGAAGGAAGTGGTAGGTTACAGCGGGATATAGATAAGTTGCAGAGCTGGGCGGAAATGTGGCAAATGGAATTCAATGTAGCTAAGTGCGAAGTCGTTCACTTTGGTAGGAATAACAAGATGATGGATTACTGGGCTAATGGTAGGCTACTTGGTAGTGTGGATGAGCAGAGGGATCTTGGTGTCCATGTACACAGATCTCTGAAAGTTGCCACCCAGGTAAATAGTGCTGTGAGGAAGGCATATGGTGTACTGGGCTTTATTGGCAGAGGAATTGAGTTCCGGAGTCCTGAGGTCATGTTGCAACTGTATAAGACTCTGGTGCGGCCTCATCTGGAGTATTGTGTGCAGTTTTGGTCGCCATACTATAGGAAGGATGTGGAAGCTTTAGAACGAGTGCAGAGGAGGTTTACCAGGATGTTGCCTGGAATGGTAGGAAAATCTTATGAGGAAAGGCTGAGGCACTTGGGGCTGTTCTCATTGGAGAAGAGAAGGTTTAGGGGAGATCTGATAGAAGTGTATAAGATGATTAGGGGTTTAGATAGGATAGATACTAAGAACCTTTTACCGCTAATGGAGTCAGGTGTTACTAGGGGACATAGCTTTAAATTAAGGGGTGGTAGGTATAGGACAGATGTTAGGGGTAGATTCTTCACACAGCGGGTTGTGAGTTCATGGAATGCCCTGCCCGTATCAGTGGTGAACTCTCCTTCTTTATGGTCATTTAAGCGGGCATTGGATAGGCATTTGGAAGTTATTGGGCTAGTATAGGTTAGGTAGGATTCGGTCGGCGCAACATCGAGGGCCGAAGGGCCTGTACTGCGCTGTATCCTTCTATGTTCTATGTTCTATGTACCCATCCCGAATTTCCCAGAGGGCAGTTAGCAGTAAACCACATTGCTGTGGGTCTGGAGTCACATGTAGGCCAGACCAGGTAAGGGTGGCAGTTTGTTTCCTTAAAGGGTGTCAGTGAACTAGATGGATTTTTCCGACAATCGGAATAGTCATCATTAGCCTCTTAATTCCTGATTTAAAATGAATCACTAGAAGATTCTGAAGGCAATAAGAGTATACTTAAGAGGGAAATTGGGAGCATAAAAATGGGACATGTGATAACTTTAACAAACAGAGTTAAGGAGAATCCAAAGAAATTCTACAAATACGTCAAGGACAAAAGAGTAATTGTGGAGAGAATAGGACATCCTTAAAGATCAGCAAGGCTGCCCATGTGCAGAACCACAGGAAATGGGGGAGATACTGGACGAATATTTTTTATCAGTATTTACCATGCAGGAGGATATGGAAGCTAGAGAACTTGGGAAATAAGTAGTGACATCTAGGAAAGTATGTGCATTACAGAAGAGCTGCTGGAGGTCTTAAAACATGCAAAGGGAGGAAAATGTCATGACTTTTATTGGATGTACGCTAGAACTCTGTGGGAAACTTTGGGGTTGATTTCTGGGCCCCTTGCTAACATCAATAGTCACCGGTAGAGTTCCAGAAGACAGGAGGTTGGGTATCGTGGTGCCACTACTTAAAGGATTTAGAAGGGTAATAAGGAAAAGCTAGTGACCCTGACCTGAGTGGTGGGTAAGTTGTTGGAGGGGATTATGAGTCATCGAATTTTCACGCATTTTGAAAGGTACCGACTGATTAGGGATAGCCAACATAACATTGTGCAAGCAATATTGTGTCTGACTGACTTGACTGAGATTATTTTGAAGAAGCGATTGAAAAGATTAATTAAGATAGAGTGGTGTACATTGTCGACATGGACTTCAGTAAGGCGGTGAATAACTTTGTGCATGGTCATCTGTTTAACAATGTTGGTTCATACGAAAGTCATTTAGATGCAAAACTGGCTGAAATGTAGGAGGCAGAGGTTGGTGGTACAGAGTTGTAAAATCCTGGAAAAGGCTTGCAATGCTCCCCATGTTGTGCAGAAAGTCCAGTTTATGGAGTAATCCTCTAGCACGGCCTGCACAGCTCTCCATTTAGCAGTTACCTTACCCCAGTTTATGGTTTCTGGGCTGGTTCTCTGAAGCAGATTCAGAATTTGAGGCAATGGACCATTCCAGCAGATCTGGCAATATCTTTATTCTTTGTTTGCATTCCTGTGAATTGGCCCACTGTTATCTCATTTATCCCGTTATTCCAATCCCCCCATTTCCTTATCCATTTTTTCAGCAAGTTATCAGTTAATAAGTTATTTGTTTTTTTTCTGTATCTTTCCCTGGCCTTAGTTTTTGACTCCCTCCTGTATCGATTGCTAGCATTGTGAAGCTCAGAAACAGTGATATGGTGTGTGTCAGGCTGTTGTTCAATTCCCGATGTGTCCCATGTGGTTCTCCATGGACACGGGTGTTCCAGCCGCTTTGACTCACGTGTTTGAAATCTTGGTATGCGCCTGATCAATGAACGCCTGTTTGTCACTCTCAGTTGATCGTGCAATCAGTGACACGAGGAAAATCCTGGAGTCTAATTGTAAAGGAACAGGCACCTCACTTGGAGCTGAGGGGCTTCTGACTGACCCCTGTTATTAAAAAGTTAGTGAAGGGGCTGGGGATGGTTTGCTGGAGGCTGTTCTGTGAGCTGCCTCAGGCATTCTGTGAGACCTTAGGATTTGCTGACCCAACTCTGGATCATGGGGACTTTAGTTACTGCATCTGGGTCTGTAACATGAATAACAAATGGAGCAGAGGCTGCAGAGAAGTGAAGCTCTGAAACCCCGCAGTGTGTGTGTGGGGGGAGGGGGGTGGTGAAGGAAAGGGATTTGCAGTATCTGTTTGTGTTTTCGCCTGGACAAGCACATAATCTCACTCTCCTCATTCCATACACTAATGCACACTCTCCCTATCTGCTCCACACACGCTCTCCCTCTCCCACATGAACACACGTGCGCTCCATTCTGTCACACGCACGCATGCACTCACTCCCTCCCGCACTCACACACACACACTCCTCGTTACTCTCTCTCACGTACAGAGTGTCTCTCTCTGTCCCCCACTCCATTCACACAGACACGCCTCTCTCTCCGACATATGCACACACACGTATGCACATACAAATCTGCGGGGTGAATTTGCATTAGCCCATTTGTATTTTCAGATGCATTTTATTTTGTTCTAAAACATACAATTTGTAGACAGTCAGTCAAGTGATATTTTACAAACTCATACTTTGTAAATAAAACCAGTCTGGCACCAGGTGAAGACAAAAATGGCATCCAAAGCAGGTGTCACGCTTAGAATACATTGTCTGACCGCAAGTGTTAGTTCATTTACTTGAAGGTATTTCCTGGAGTGACTTGAAATAAATTCTGCGATTTGCATATTCATTCTATTCTAATTGATGAGGTGTGTACAATTCATGTGCATAAGTTGTACAACCCTTTGATCTTTTCTTATAACTTGTGTGTTTAATGTCTTCCTCTCTCTTACACCTGATGAAGGAGCAGCGTAATGAAACCTTGTGTTTGCAAATGTTGAACACCGAGCTAGAGATCAGGTTGTTCTTGAATTTATGATATGTGATCAGAACCGTTAATTAAAGACTTTGTTGTAAAGGAGCTTTTTGGAAATAGTGACTTTAATATTTTGTATTTAAGTGACATCTGAATACAAAGCAGTTTTTTTTCCTTATATTAATGGTACATGCCTGAGTCATGCAAGCCATTAAGCTGCGAGGATAAAGTTAGCTTCAGTGAATTTGAAAAGTACATTAAAATGATTTACTGAAAGACAGGCAATGTCTTTTATTTATACAAACATAAGGACATTCTCGAGATTAATGCCTCAGATGGCAAGATTGTCTGATCAGGGAACACTGCCTGTGTTCCAGAGAGGTTCAGAGAATGCGAGCTGATCGAAATGAAACTTACAAAAATCACAGAGTGTAGGGACGAACATGGGCATTGACAAGGGAGAGCAATATTAGCGAGAATCCCAATATATTCCACAAGGACATCAAACAGTGTAGAATAACCAGGGAATAATTAGGGCCCATTATACACCAAGGAAGCAATCTGTACGTGAATCTGGAGAAGATTATTAGATTGTGACATGAGAGCTTCACATCCGTTTTACTTTGGAGAAGAAGGAGGCAGGTACATATTTCAAGAAGACTGGACTGGGAAGCTCTTGAGCAGATTGATATAAGATGCGAAGAGGAAATGATGGCTTTGGCTGGTAAAAAATTGGACAAGTCCCCAGGTCTGGAAGAGTTGTATCACAGCTGCAGTGGGAGACAAGGGAGGAAATGCCCTGACTCAAATGTTTAAGTAGAATCTAGGAACAGGGGAGTTGACAGAGTAATAGAGAGCACCCTTTACAGGAAGGGTTGGTGAAGGTAGACCAGGGAACTATAGATCAGTGAGTATCAGATCAGTGTCAGGGAATCTATTGGGGAAAACAGGGAAGGAGACAATTGATATTCATTGAGAGAGGCAATGTTTGATCAGGGGTCATAAGCATGAAGTTATGAGAGGGTGGTCATGCTGAACCAATTTTATTACATTTTTTCAAGGAGGTCGTTCATATGTTGTCTTTTTGAGCAACACCTTTGACAAAGCCTCAAATGCAAAACTGATAAAGTACAATATCATGGCATAAATGGTAACTAGGTAAATTCTCTTAGAGGGAGGAGAAAGAGTGTGGTGGGAAAAGGCAGTTTGTGTGATTAGAGATCAGTGAACCCTGATGTACACCAGGGATCAGTGCTGTATCCCTTATTTGTGTTATTCATAAATGATGTAGATGTGAATGTGGAGGGGGTGGGGTTGTGTGATAAATCAGTGTATCTTTCACACAAAGATTGTCCGAGTAATTGGCAGTGAGGTGGAAGGCCTTATATTACAGGAAGATACAGGTGGAATGATCAGATGGGCAGATCAATGGCAGATGGAATGTAACCCTGATAAATATGAGGTGATGCAACTTAGGAGAAGGAATCAGACAGGGGAGTACTTAATGATGGCAGCACACTAGGAAGCTCAGAGGGTGCTTCTCCACACATCGCTGAATGTGACTGACCAGGGTAATAGTTGAGTTCAGAAGGCATTGGGAATAGTAAATAGCCTTTACTCATCGGTACATCGATTATTAGAGCTATACAGGACTTTAGTTCGGCCAAGGTAGATTGCTGTATGGAGTTCTGAGAGCCACATTACAGGAAGGATGTCGTTCCACTGGAGGGTGTGCAGAGGAGATTCACCAGGATGTTCCCTGGGTTGGAGCATATCACCTGAGGAAAGAAGCTGGAAAAAACTTGGTTTGTTTACTTTGGAACACAGAAGACTGAAGGGTGTGTGATTCAGAAGGATAAGATTACGAGAGGCTTGGACAGAATGGATAGACAGCAGTTGTTCCTTTTTTGTCAAATGGGCAAAATCAGGGAAACACACTTTTAAAGTGAAGGATTTGAGGATTGTTTTTCATCCAGAGGGTGTTGGGTTCTGGAATATACTTCCTGAGAAGGGAGCTGTTATGGTAACCACACAACAGCTAAATAAGACTTGGACGAGCTCTTGAAGTTTCATAACATTCCTGGCTACAAGCCTCATGTAGGAGAGTGGGATGAGTGTAGATTGTGCTGTATGTCTGACGGTACAAAGACTACGCTCCTAAGATTGTATGGTGTGAACATAATTGATGGGTTCCTGAAGAGAATATTAACAATTATAAGGGTGAACTGTCAATGGAAAAGATTAGAGAAAACAAATGCAGCTTCATTACAGTCGGAATCCAGAGGAAGGAGAATAGAGTGCAGGGCAATAATAAAACTATGAAGTAACTACTTCGGTTCTGTCTTCACAGAAGGAAACAATCCAAATGAATCAAATCTTCCCAGCAAGACTGGAAAGCGTACGTTTCGAGAGAAAAAGAATGAAATAAGTAAATCCATGCTTTGGGAGAAATTATTGGGACTGAAAGTATGGTTGAATTTAGAATACAGATGGAAGGTGAGAAGATAAAGTCCAATACCAGGGTCCTGCGCTGGATAAAGGAGACAACAATAGGGTGAGGGAGAAGTTGGCTAAGGTTGACTGGAAGCAAAGACTTTAAGTTAGAACCATTGATGAAGAGTGGCTGGCTTTCAAAGCAGTCTTTTTTTTAGCTACTGGTTATCAACAGAATATAAAAGTGAAATGGAAGGACTGTAGGAAAAGGGTGATCTGCCATGAGATGATGGAGGCTATCAAAGAAACTAGATGATTGGGAAAGCTAAAAAGGTTAAAAGAAAGCAACAAAAAAAATCTGTCAAGAAACATAGATAGATTTTGAGAGCAAACTACCTCAGAATGTAAAGACAGGGATCAAAAGATTCTAAAAATATATAAAATGAAAAGAATGGCTAAGGTAAGCATTGGTCCTTTTGAGCGTGAGAAGAGTTATTTAGTGAGAAAATGGCCGAGGAATTGAATAGATATTTAGTCGGTCTACACAGTGAAGGGCACTAATAAGATGCCAGCATTGTCAAAGAGAGGAAGGTAGGTGAGGACCTGGAAACAGCCATTCCCATGAGATAGATAGTGTTGGGCAAGTTCACGGATCTAGAGTTAGGTAAGTCTCCTGGCTCTGAAGGAATACATCCCAGGGTACTAACAGAGGTGGTAGAAGAAATAGCAAATGCATTTGTTTTCTAAATTCACTGGACTCTGGTACAGTTTCAGCAGAGTAGAAAACAGGAAATCAGATACCGCTGTTTAGAAAGGTTAGAAAAAAAATGGGAATTATAGACCAGTTAGCCTAACATGTGTAGTGGAGAAAATGCTTCAAGCTGTATTCAAGGAAAAATTGCAATGCACCTAGATAGAAATTGTTCCGTTGGACAGATACAGCATCAGTTCATGAAAGGCAGGTCATGATTAACTAATTTACCACGGGGACCCAGTGGATGCGGTATATCGAGATTTACAAAAGGCATTCGGCACAGAGCTGTCAAAAAAGCTGCTGCATAAGGTAAAGATGTGTGGCGTTACGGGTAATGTATTCACTTGGGTAGAGGACTGGTTAACTAACAGGAAGCAGAGAGTGGGAATAAATGAGTGAGTTTCTGGTTGCTGATCAGTGACTAGTGGTGTGCCTCTGGGATCTGTGCTGGAATCGCAATTATTCACTGCTTTGATGGACGATTTGGTGTTGGTGACCACAAAGATTGTAGATGATACGGAAATGAGTGGCAGAGCAAATGTCCAGAGGATTGATAAACTTTTCAAAGCAACAAAAATAGTTTAAGTGAGTGGGCAAAGGTCTGGCAGAAGGAGTACAATTATAATAAATGTGATTTCATCCATTTTGGTAAGAATAACAGTAAAACAGGTTATTAGTTGCATGGTAAAGATGCAGCATGCGTCTGTGCAGAGGGTGCTGGCTGTCCTTGTGCATGAATCACAGAAGTTGCTCTGCAGATGCAGCAGGTAATTAACAAGGCAAATGGAATTGTGTTCTTCATTGCGAAAAGGATTGAATTTTAACACCGGGAGGTTATATAGCTGCTGTACAGGGTGCTGGGAGGTCATACCTGCAAAACTGTGAGCAGTTTTGGTCTCCCTACTTGAGAAAGTATGTCCTGGCACTACAGTCGATGCAGAGGAGTTTCGCTAGGTTGGTTCCAGAGTTGAGGAAGTTGGCTTATGAGGAGAGACTAAGTAGACATAATTATATGTTGATTGGATTTTGAAAGAATGAGGGAGAATCTGGTAGAAACATGTATAATTACGAAGGGAATAGATAAGAGAAAAATAGAGAGGGTGTTTCCAATAGCAGGTGAGAATAGGACAAGAGGACAAAATCTCAAAGTTAGGTGGAGCAGATTTAGGATTGAACTGAGAAGGAACTTCTTGATCAAAAGGTTGTGAATTTGTGGAATTCCCTGCCCAGTGAAATAGTTGACGCTTTATCATTGAATGCCTTTAAATGTCAGATAGATGTTTTTTTAGCAGTAAAGGAACAAAAGAGATATGGTGAACGGCCGGGTAAGTAGGGCTGAGGCCATGAAATGATCAGCCATGACCTTTTTGACGCTCCTAGTTTTATGTAATGTCTCCACACCAAATGGAAATCATATTTAAGAAACTGACTCGTTGATACATACGGAGAAGCAATGGATTCAATGCATTTGGATTTTCAGAAAGATCTTGGTAAAGACTCTGGCCTAGTGTGCACAGTCAAATGTTACAGGATTGGGATTAAAATATGAACATGGTTTTAGAATAGATGAGCCTACAGGAAACAATTAATATGAATAAAACATTCTGTTCTGAAGTACAGGGATAATCGGGTATCGCAGTGTCTGGTGCTTGGCCCCAGCTATTCCCAATGCATGTCAAACGTTTAGTTAAGGGACTCAGATGCAATATTTCTCAACCTGCTGACAGCACTAAACGAGTTTGGATTGTGAGTGGGTGAGGAGGATGTAAAAAATCTCCAAGGTGATTAAGACAAGTGGAGTGAACGGGCAAATACGTGGCAGGTGGAGAGCAATGGGGTGGGTGTGATGGTGTGTATTTTTGACGGAATAGTAGAACAGCATCCTATCATTTGAAAAGAGATTAGTTGAAACATGTTGATCTTGGAAGTGATTTATGTTCTTTCTTTGTTTCTTCTCTGCAGACCTCCCAGGTCAATGCTAGGCAGGGAGTTCTGAACTTAGAAGTCCACACTGGGAATGAGCTGAAAATGTGTTGCTGGAAAAGCGCAGCAGGTCAGGCAGCATCCAAGGAATAGGAGATTCGACGTTTCGGGCATAAGCCCTTCTTCAGGAAAGGCTTACTTCCTGAAGAAGGGCTTATGCACGAAACGTCGAATCTCCTGTTCCTTGGATGCTGCCTGACCTGCTGCGCTTTTCCAGCAACACATTTTCAGCTCTGATCTCCAGCATCTGCAGACCTCACTTTCTCCATACTGGGAATGGCATTGGCACGCTGCCCACTGTACGCAGGCCCACCAAGTGGATAGCTGTAACATTGAAAAGGATTTGGATCTCCATGTACACCAGTCACTGAAAGGAATATTGTAGGAGCAGTAAGCAGTTAAGAAAATAAATGATGTGTCGACCTTTATTTCAGGGAATTTTGAGTACAGGAGTAAGGTTATCTTTCTGCAGTTGTACAGGGTCTTGGTGAGATCCCATCTCGAGCATTGTGCAGTGTTGTGTGCAGTTTTGGTTTCCTTGCCCAATAAAAGACAAACTTGACATTGAGGACGTACAGTGAAGGATGACCATACTGATCTCTGGGTTGACAGATTAGTTGTGGGAGCAGAGGTTGGGTGACTGGGTCTGTATTCTATGGGCTTTAGGAAAATAAGTGAAGATCTCAGTGACATATATAAAACTCTGACAGGACGAGACAGATTGGAAGCAGGGATGATAATTCCCTGGCTGGGATGTCTAAAACAATGGGCCACAGTATTAGGTATGGGCAGGTCACTCTGCATTGAGATGAGAATAAATGTCTGTACTCCGACACTGGTGAACCTGGGGAGTTCTCTCCCACATAAGTGAGAACGTCCTGTGGATGCCAGGACACTAAATATGAAAAGGATTTCCGGACACAAAAGGGATCATGAGACAGCTGGAGTACAGCTGTCACATGCTCTCAGGTGTACGGAAGTAGATCTCTGCAGTGTCAACAGGACTGTGTTTCCCGTTCCCTTTCCAATATCGAGTTCTCTGTCGGTTTTATCCTTCCAAACCTCGGAGCAGTTTGATAAATTTGAGTGCCTTGCTTGACCGTTTCCTAGACCAGTTTACCACATCTGTGTGTGTCTGGAGTCACTTTTAGGATAGACCAGGTAAACACGTGAGATTCACTTCCTGAGAGTACATTGGGGAAGGAAATTGGTGTTTGCAATCAGCATTGGCTTCAATGTGAGTATTACTGGCACCAGATTTTGCAGCTCGATATTTCAAAAATTGTTTTTAACTTCCACCAGCTGCCAGAGTATTATCCTTGTCTGGATTAGTAATCCAGTGACATTTCCACCACAGCACCATCTCCACATGGAGACCTATCGGAAACCTCACTGAGCAGGTTATTTCTGTGCTGCTTGGCAGCTCGGTCAGAAAACAATCACTAATTTGCCTTTGGGATGGCACTGAGGGTGTGGTAATTTTGGACAGATTGCAACTATTCCTCTCTTTGGGAGATAGCTGAGTAATTTTCCGCCTTACCAGGGCGATGTCAGAGTTGCCAGCTTGGAGGTAGTGCGACACTGAGGGATAATCCCATTCAAAAAGTTACAGATTGCCCTTGAATATAATGCTGCATCTGCTGATGTAGCTGCTGTGATCTGCAGCACCACATCAATGTTAGGAATTCTGTATTTAAGAAAGTTCAGAGATTTATATCACTGAAAGTGTTTACAGAGGACTTTTGGCTTGGAAGTGAATTGAGGGCAATGAAGAATGAATAGACTCTCACCCTCATACAATATGAAAACAGAGCCTCTGACCCAACTCATCCATGCCCACCAGGTTTCCTAAACTGAACGAGTTCTATTTTTCTGTTTTTGGCACACACCCCTCCAAAACGTTCCTATTCAAGTATACATCAAATTGTCTTTCAATTGTTGTAATTGCACTCACCAGTACCACTGCCTCCGACAGCTCGGCACATGTACACACCACTCGCTGTGAGAAACAGCTGCCGTTAGATCTCATTTAAATCTCTTCCCTCTCACCTTAAACCTATCCTCTCTGGCTTCGGGCACCTCCACTCTGGGGAAAAGACTTTGGCTATTCATCCTATCCATGCCTCTTATGATTTTTTAAACCTCAATAAAGTCACCCCTCAGCCTCCTGCGCAAAAGGAACAAAATTACAGCCTATCCTTATACCTCAAAACCCCCAATCTCCCTCACAACATGTAAAATATTTTGTCCCCTTTCCAATTTATAACATAATTCCTTTAGCAAGGCGACAAGAATTGTACTCAGTATTTCAAATGTGGCCTTACCATTCTCTTGTACAGCCACAACATGATGTCCCAATTCCTATAATCAATGCTCTGACTGATAAAGGTCAGCGTGCATAATGCCTTTTTCACCACCATGTCTACCCGTGACTCCACACTCAAGGAACTATGTAACTGCACCCTGGATCTCTCTGTTTGAAAGCACTCCCCAAAGTCCTACCGTTAACTGTATAAATCCTGTCCTGGCTTGTCTTACAAAATGCAACACCTCCCATTTATCTTCACGAAGGTCTATCTGCCAATCATCAGCCCACTTTCTCAGTTGGTCAAGATCTTATTGTTCTCCAAGATAGGCTTCTTCACTGTCCACTACTAACACCAATTTTGTGGTTTCATCTATGAACTTACTATCCATGGTTCCTTTATTATGATCCGAATCATTTGCAAAAACAATCAACAGCAACAGCCTGGTCCTTGTGGCAACCACTGGTCACAGACCTCCAATTGGAACAACAAATCTATCCCAGCACCATCTACCTCCTACTGTCAAGCCAATTTTGTATCTAATTGTATCTAATTTGCTCTCCCTGATCCCCTGTGATGTAACCTTATTAAACAGGTTACCATATGGAACCTGTTGGTCCTCACTATATCCACGTAGACAATATATGCTGCTTTACCTTCATCTAATTTCTTCGTCACTTCTTCAAAACTGCAATCTTGTTTGTGAGACGTGGATTCCCAGACACAAAGCCGTGCTGAAAATCCCTAATCAGGCCATGCCTTTCCAATTGCATGTAAATCCTGCCTATCAGAATCTTCTACAAAGATTTACCCACGCTTGACATCAAACTCATTGGTCTGTAGTTCCCTGGCTTTTCCTTGCAGCCTTGTTACAAATAATGTAACGACATTAGCTGTCTTCCTGCCCTCCAGCACCTCAACCGTGGCTGTCAATGACACACATAAAAAAGTCAAGAGAACTGCAGATTTCGTAAAACAGAAAAAAAGACAGATCGCGCTGGAAAAGCTCAATACGTCTGGCAGCATATGTGCAGAGAATTCAGACTTAATGTGTTACAACACGGGGTAAATTACCCCCCCCCCCCCCCGCTAATTTAAACCTGCAACACAAAAAGGTATAATCTGTGCTGTAATCTGTTAAAATTCGGGAGGTCAAGAACCATCCTAAAGGTCACTATTTAAAATAAAAATTGTCTAATAGAGAATAATTAACTAACAACTATTTGCAACTCCTTTCTCTGACCTATCTTTTATTTTCCCTTCTAAAATACTGGTCTGATGAAAAAAAGATTTACTAAAATATTCAAATTTCAGAGCCAGACCGTTGTCAAATCTTCTCTTTGTATTTTCCTCTGTCATCTTTTCTTCTCCTTCGGGTTTCTGTTTCTCAGGCCATTGACAAATAAAGGTACATTTAGGAGAGCTATTCTCCGGGCAGTCTGCAGATGTTGGTCGCTTGGTAGTTCTCCCCCAACTGTTCATTTTTTTCTGGATTTATACTCCAAAGCATCGGGTCATTTCATTTTTTTAACAGTGTCAAAATGAAAAATTCAAACTTGAATGGAGTTTAGAATCTTTGGGCAGAATGTAAACCGATTGATCGAATTTCATTTTATTTTTGTCTCATAGCTATCCACGTACTGCCAGCTTCTGGACCAGACGTTACATTATAAATTTTCCAGAACTCACCGTGCTTGTAAATCTTTCATCTCTCTTAAAGGTACAATACCCTTTACACCTTCATAACACCTTCCCTCTCAAAAAAGATCCATCATAATGAAAACACGGTGTTATTTCTTTTTGTATTATTTAAACAGATTACTATAACATACTGATAACTTAAATCCAAGTTCACCTTAACTTCTTCCCATATACCTGTATTTAGCATTGGATAAATACAAATCTCATTTAAACTTTATCAGTTAAATCCGTGAGAACGCCTCTGCAATTGTATTTTTATGACACGTTGCATGCACAATTTTAAAATTAAAAGTCTGTAACATAGTCACCAATGAAATATTCTTTAAAGCGTTCTAATAATGTAAGTAGATTGGGATCCGTGCACACAATTGTCTCCGATGTATTATTCGTGACTTACATATTAAAATACCATAAGGCTAGTACCAAACGCATTAGTTCTGTCTCAATCATGGAATGTTTCCTGTCGTGGCTGTTGAGGTACTTTGAAAAGTACAATTCCATCTAATCGTCCTGTAGCAATTCAGTTCCAACTCATATGTCACGAGCATCGATTGCAGCTTTGAAAGGTTTTGTAATGTTTGGTGTATCTAAAACTGGGTTGGTGGTCAATATTTCTTTTTAATGGTCGAGGGCATCCTGGCATTGTTCTGTACACCAAAACGTTGTGTTCTTTTTCAGCAAATCGGTTAACGCTACCACTACACTGCTGAAGTTTGGAATAAATCTCTGAATGAATCGGCTGAGTCCGAAGAAATTAAGCACTTTTTTCTTTGAGATTGGTCGTGGAAATTCCTCGGTAGCTTTTGTCTTTCCATTCCATGGAGTCAAGAACATGTCCCAAGGACATCACATCTGTTTTCACAAATTCAGTTTTAATTTTACCACCAGTTTTGTTTCTTGTATTCATTCAAAGAGCTCTGCCAACTGCACCAAGTGATCTTTCCAGGGCTTACTAAAGATCACGACGTCGTCCAAATGGAGTGCACAGTTTGTTAACCCAGCCACGCATCTGTTCTTGAGTGTTTGGAATGTGTTGGTTGCGTTCTTCATTCCAAAGTTTTAATTGCTATAACAGATTTGACATTAAATTTCAGAAATTTCTTTCACCCTCTCTGATAAAGGTACCTGCCAATAACCACGCATTAAATCCAACTTGGTGATGTGACTGACTTGTCCAACTTTCTCGATGCAGTCGTCCAATGTTGGTATTGGATATTTCTGAATTTGTAACAGTGTTGACATTCTAAGAAAAAAATATTGATTCCTGTCCGGTTTGGGACGATTGATGAGCTCCACTCGCTCTGGCTTGGTTTGATGATGTCGCCATTGAGCATGGCCTCCACCTCCTTCTGGACCTGTCCGGCTTTGAGAGGATTAAGCCAATATGGATGCTGTTTTATCGGAACAGTATTCTCTACTGCCTCGCAGCGCCTGAGACCTGGGTTCAATTCCCGACTCAGACGACTGAATGTGTGGAGTTTGCACGTTCTCCCCGTGTCTGCGTGGGTTTCCTCCGGGTGCTCCGGTTTCCTCCCATAGTCCAAAGATGTGAGGGTCAGGTGAATTGGCCAAGCTAAATTGCCCGTAGTGTTAGGTAAGGGGTAAATGTAGGTGTATGGGTGGGTTGCGCTTCGGCGGGTCGGTGTGGAGTTGTTGGGCCGAAGGGCCTGTTTCCACACTGTAAGTAATCTAATCCATGTCTACTTCATGTACAATAGCATGAGTTCTCCCCACATGATTCTTGCATATGTCCTCATACTGCAATAAAAATCTTTTCAACTTTGTTCTATGTTCCTGAGACAGACAGGTTAGTAACCTTTTCGACTGCACAAGGACTTCTGCATTTTTAACATACTTTGAGGCACATCAAAATGCACAAGATTTGGATTTGATTCCTCTCTCTGCACGGCAGTGGCTGACGCCTGTTTCTCCAGTTCTTTTTCTCCTCCACTTTTCAGGAGGGGACGTACACAATCATTTATAACCCACATGAAGGGGTCTTCGAATGCCGGAATTGGCAACAGAGGTATTAGTTTCATTACTGCCTTTGGCCTACCTACCATTTGGCATGTATGACATGTATGTCAAAAGTTAACCAAAAGTTAGTCTAAAAAATGATTTTTTCCTTAGCCTGAGTCTTCCGTACCCCTAGCTCCTATAGTAGTTCATGTGCTACCCATAACACTTACTGGCTGTATGCTATTGGCAACACAATCTGATGCACTTCGACATATTTCTCCTCTGCACTAACTTGACGTGGTCTCAATTTCCGTCTTAAAATTCGATCTTTCAGATAATAACCCTCACGAATATCCTCTACCTCCTTTTCAGAATACACATCCACATATAAATGTTTTATCATCTTGTCTGTCTGTTGCAAGTCCCTTAGAATTTCAGAACGAAACACCTCTGTCTGATCCACTGCCTGTTCTGGTTTTCCTTGCATCCTTACGGCAAACAGCGTGTCCGGTAACTGAACCTCAACTCTTTCATCTTTGTCTTAGGCTGTGATTTGTGCTGTGACTTATGATAGGGGAATCTGGTTACTGTACAGCCTGGGAAAATACCAGGATATATCTGATTTAACACCTCGGTTTCTTGGTGTTTCTTGTGCTTCTCCACAACCAGGGGTGTCACTCTCAACGTGGACCCTGCTAAATCATTATCAAGAAAGAACTGGATTGGTGGAACTGACTCGGTCAATCATTCCCACTGTAACTTCCCCAGTCATCAGTGGGCTCTCCAAACTGATCTTACATAGGGGAATGCTAAATTTCTGTCCATCTATTCCACAAATCACCACACTCTCGGGTAACACATCAGAAATATTGCAAATTTGCTCATCCCTTACTATTAAAGACTTACTATTAATGGAGCCTCCCTTCAATTTGAGTACTGTCTTGTCTTGTTACTTCTGAAATGTATCACATTTATCAGTGTAAAGTTTCATCAGCGATTGATCTGGCCACCTGAACAATAGTTTTATACCCTCCTGCACCCTCACACATTATTTGTGACTGTGAGTCACCATCTCATTTTTGTGTCATCAACAACATTATTTATCATTTCCCGCAAACTCCATCCTCCAATTCTTATCATCATCTTTTATGAAGTTCACTATATAGCCTTGATTTCCTTCGTGTCCTTCAGAAGTAGTCCACAGGAAAAGAACTGAGAGTTCCATTCTCTTGGTTTTTTTCCCCTATTTTGATGAATTTACAGCGTGATGCAGTTGAGGTTTTTTCTTATTTTGGACAAATTTTGTTTTCGACATGGAGCTCAATTCCCCTTTTATATTAAACGCCACTGTGTGTTGTTTTCGTAAAGCTTGTACACAATTAATATTGGATTAGGTTTAGGTGGTTTTCACTGCAGCATTTGTGTTTTACGTGGACCTGGATAATGTTCTTTCTATCGTTCCCTGCAACAGTCAGAACTGAAGGAACTTTCTGTCTGTACAATGGAGACAGATTCATAATTTTGTTTGAAAGAGCTAGAGAGATGATGATAAAGATTCAATTAAATTCTATAGATATAGCCTCACGGCAGGAGATCAAATTGTATCGTAAGTCAGCTTGAATCTGAAACAAATTATTAAAACATACGCCCACTTTTCTTCATATTGTAAAAACAGGTCCAGAAAAATGTTCTTAGAGCAGCATGTGTCTTACAGCTGCTCCTGGGATTTCAGGGAGTCAAATATTTCATGTAGTATTTTTTCCAGTTGATTAATTTAACATTATTTTTTTCTGTTTTGTTTTGTTTGCATTCAAAAGCAAACAAAAAAAGCAATACAACTCCCGACTTCCTTTCAAACGACTATTTTTTTTAAAAAAGCTATCTTTTTAAGGTGGTTTACGAAAAAAGAAATGTCTATTTATGTTTTGTAATGTTTCTTTTATTACACAACAATAGATGTTTTAGTTTTGAAAAGTTAATCAGTTTTTTTAAAAAAAAACAAAGGAGTTGCCCCTTCATTCCGGAGAGTTCTACACATGCTCAGGTCCGGAGAAGACTTTTCTTCTCAGAATTTGTTGAAGGGAAATGCTTTTATTGATTTAATTAGCTAAATGGTTGATTTTATTTAATTTTTATATGTTTGAAACGTATAAGTACATATTTGTCCATTGTCTGTACGTAATGAAAGATAACATAAGGTGTAGTAAAATAAAACCCTGCTTTTAAGGTCACATTTAAGAGACAGAGAGGATGGCCGGTAGACTTATAAATTTAAAAAAAACAGCAAATCAATCAGACAGATGGATAGAAGTCAGAAAAGATAAGAATACAGTTCAAAATTCTCTTGTGGTTATACCTCTATCAAAATGATTTTCAGTTTTTTAGAACTCCTGAAGGGAATTGAGTCTCTGAGGAAAATGGAAGAGTCATCAGTTATTGGACACTTGGAATGAATCTTATATTTGGCAGCGTTTGACAAGATTTAGTAGAATTATTGCTACAGTGAGCTCTTCTGTCAGGGGCATCAACAGAAGATTCTATGGCAGTGACAATAGATTTAGGAAGGTTTGTTGCTTTCCTAGGATTAAGAACGTCTCTAAACTTTTCAAGCACATTGTTAAAGGTGAAATTGAGTAGCCAGAAATTATTGAACATAGTGGTAGGAATGACATTTCAGGGAAAGGTTAAACCAGTACAGAATGAATTAAAGAGGGGAGGTAGTAGATTAAAAATAAAGCAATAAAAGTAGTTATTTCTGAGTTACTCCCAATGCCAACCCCAACTTGCAAGGAACACAAGGTTAAAGGAGAAAAATCAATGGCTGAAGAAGTATTATATCGTTGAGGGATTTCGATTTTTGGGAAATAGGAATCTATTTTAGAATAGAAAAGACCTGTTCAGAAAGGAATGGCCTAATCTAAACTGGAAAGCAGCCAATATCTTCGCAGAGAGATTTGTTCATTCTATGTAGGGAGACTTTATGTGGATAGAGAGAGCAAAGGAGATATTCCAAGTAGTGTAACAAATTATAGGATGGATGGAGAAGTTTATGAATGTGAGGATAGCATGTCAATTAGAAAAGAAAGACGACAGAGTCAAGAGCATAAAGTAATTCTCAAGCACTCAATTGCATTTATTACATATTCTTATCAATATGTAATCGTCATCAGTGACAAAAGCAAAAGTTGCTGCAAACGCCCAGTCGTTCTGGCAGCATCTGTGGTGAGAAAGCAAATTCAACATAGGGTAGCTGAATAGGTCTGGGATGTTTAATTTTAGCCAAAAGTGTTCAGCAATGTACCAGTGAGATGCATTAGTCTGGGGTAAATTCAGAGTAACAGAGTAGGGGGATGGGTCTGGGTACGTTACTCTTTGGAGGGTCAGCGTGGTCATGCTGTGTGAAACGGCCTGCTTCCCCACCGTAGGGATTCGGTGATTCTATGAATTCTTCATATAAAGGGTGATTACTGTCAGGATCAAGAATGTCTCAGAGCATGTTCAGGGCATAGTGAACAGCCAGTGGCCATGGTACACGTTGGTGCCAATGGCATGGTTAAGAAGAGTGAAAGGTCCTGCAAAAAAAGCTCAGAGAGCTCAGAGTGAGTTTAAAAGCAGGATCTCCAGGATTGTAATCTTGGGATTGCTCCCTGTGCCACCTGGTAGTGAGACAAGGACGAGGAAGATAGTCGAGTTGAATACGTAGTAAACCTCTGAACTAAATGTGTGCAGTATCTGGAGTAAAGTGAATGAGCTGACAGCTCAAGCAAAGGTAAATAAGTATGGCCTTGTGGAGATTACTGAATCGTGGTTACAGAAAGGTCAGGACTGGGGTGTTAAATGTCCAAGGAGACTCTATTCAGACAAGAAGGAACAGCAGGTGGAGTGTCTATATTGGTTAAGGATAATGTCAAGGCTGTATTAAGAAATGATACGAGCACGTGGGATGATAATGATTAACCAATCTGGTTCGAAATAATACACATGGAAAGAAACCCATTGATAGGAGCATTTCCAGCCCACAAGCTGCCACGCCAACAACCTACTTTTAAAGTAGCGAATAGCATGAAGCAGGGAATTTTGATGGCTTGAGACAAGGGCACAAGAGTAATCATGGGTAATTTGAATATTCATATTTACTGGACTAATCAATTTGGCAAGGGGAGCCAAGTATATATTTTTGCATTGTCTGTAGGTAATGAAAGGTAACATAAGGTGTAGTAAAATGAAATCCTGCTTTTAAGGTCACATTTAAGAGACAGAGAGGATAGCTGGTAGATTTAGAAAATAAAAACCCAGTAAATCAGTCAGATAGATGGATGGTAGTCAGAAAAGATAGGAATATAGTTCAAAATTCTTTTGTGGTTATTCCTCTATCAAAATGATTTTCAGTTTTTAGAACTGCTGAAGGGAATTGTGTCTCTGAGGAAAATGGAAGAGTCATCAGTTTTTGTACACTTGGAATGATTCTTATGTTTGGCAGTGTTTGACAAGATTTAGTAGAATTATTGCTACAGTGAGCTCTTCTGTCAGGGGCATCAACAGGAGATTCTATGGCAGTGACCATAGATTTAGGAAGGTTTGTTGCTTTCCTAGGATTATGAACGTCTCTAAACTTTTCAAGCACATGTTAAAGGTGAAATTGAGTAGCAAGAAATTATTGTACATAGTGGTAGGAATGATATTTCAGGGAAAGGTTAAACCAGTACAGAATGAATTTAAGAGGGGAGGTAGTAGATTAAAAATAAAGTCATAAAAGTAGTTATTTCTGAGTTACTCCCAATGCCAATCCCAACTGGCAAGGAACACAAGGCTAAAGGAGAAAAATCAATGGCTGAAAAAGTATTATATCGTTCAGGGATTTCGATTTTTGGGAAATAGGAATCTATTTTAGAATAAAAAAGACCTGTTCAGAAAGGAATCGTCTAATCTAAACTGGAAAGCAACCAATATCTTCGCAGAGAGATTTGCTCATTCTGTGTAGGGAGACTTTATGTGGATTGAGAGAGCAAGGGGGATATTCCAAGTAGCATAACAAATTGTAGGATAGATGGAGAAGTTTATGAATGTGAGGATAGCATGTCAATTAGAAAAGAAAGTCGAATCAGTCAAGCGCATACAGTAATTCTCAAGCACTCAATTGCTTTTATTTAAATGTAAGTGGTCTTACAGGGAAGGTTGATGAACTCAAAGCATGTTTAAGAACATGGGACTGGGACATCATATTAATTACAGAAAGTGGGTTGAGAGATGTTCAATTCGAGAGTGTAGTGCAGGGAAAGCATAGCAGGAGAGGGCAGCATGTGAGAAGCAGGAAAATCAACGTTTTGGCAAAAGCGCCTCATCAGGAATGAGCTGATGAAGGACTTTTGCCTGAAACGGAAATTTTCCTGCTCCTCCAATGCTGCCTGACCTGCTTAATTTTCCAGCCCCACATTCTCGACTCCGATCTCCAGCATTTGCAGTCCTCACTTCCACCTGAGAGATGTTCAAACTGACAATTCAACGTACCAGGTGTTAAGTGTCACAGAAAGGATAGAAAAATCATGCATTTGGCTGCCAACGTTTAAACCAACAGAATTTAATTGAAAAAGTAAGGAGTGAAACACAACAAAGTGAAAATCCACTACCTGAATAATTCTTCCTGTCCAAACTTGTCAGGCTGACACAACTTAATGAAGTTGTTCCAGATTGCTTGCAATAATCACAGTAAACAAACCCCTAGCACAAAAAAGTTTAAAAAAACACAAAAAAAGCTTACAAAGGTCACAAAGTCAGAGGGCAGAAGGAGGAGGAGAGCGTCTAGTTTCAACCATGATCCTGATTCAACTAACCCTCGAACTGTACTGACCTGTGCAGCTGGAGATCTGGCCACATCCCCTTGATTACACCAGTTTTTATGTTGGAGACTTGAAAGCCTTCTGCCCGAGACATTATTTGTTATGTAAAAAACAAAGCACCCTAATGACGCATTCAAAATTGAGACATGTTGGAACCTTGGGATGGTTAGAAAATCTCTGAAAACAGTTCAAGAACAACATAACTTTGTAAAGTGACTACCTTTGTGACAACTCCCCTGATATGTAACTGAATCATCAATATCCAAAGATGTCTTCAGGTTTCAACCCCCCCACCCCCACCCCACCCCACCCCCACCCCGAACCCCCCAACGAAAATGTGGTTAAAATAGGGATGTCCGTACATTTACTTTAAACATGCAAAAATGCACAACTACATCCGGATTCAGAGTGTGGTATTCCCATCACTGAGTGTCTCAATCTGTCATTCAGGTATTGACAATGCATCAAGAATCATGTTTTCTAGACCTGCCACATGCACAATTTTCTAATTGAATGGCTACGCCAACAGGCTCCAGCAAAACAATCTCGCATTTTTGTACATAAATTTCTCCAGAAACGTCAATGATTTATGAACAATGTAAATGGTTGTCTCAAATGTCTTACTGCTAATATAAATACTGAAAAGTTGTAGTGCCAACACAAAGCTCCCAGTCACTTTCACAACTGTTGAATATTTCTACCATTGAGCATTCAACTTCTCGGAGAAATGCTTAATAGGTCTTTCTGTCTTCTCGTCGCTTTCCTGCAGGAGCCCAGCACCGACACCCACATCACTCACATTTAAAGCCACCTTAAATGGTTTTGCATAGTAAGGTGTGGCTGATAGTGGGGCAGTGGTTAATACATATTTCATGCCGTCAAATGCCTTTTGACAGTCCTCTGTCCACTGAAACCTCTCGTCTTTCTTCAACAATTCAGTGAGTGGAGCATTCACATGGCGAAAATGAGGCACATACCTTCGATAAAAGCTACACAATTCCAGGAGCCATAGTACTGCTCCTTTTGTCAACGGTAAGGGAAATTCCCCAATTGCCTTCACTTTTACATCCCATGTCACTGTTTATCTATGTCCAATAGCATGGCCCAGGAAGGTGATTTGTACTTTGGCAAATTCAATTTTTGCCAGGTTTACCACCAGGCCTGCCTTCCGAAGCCAATTAAACAAATCTGATAAATGCTGTAAATGTTCCTTCCATGACTGATTAAAATTCACCAGGTCATCAATGCACACCACACATTGGATAATCTGGTAACTTATTGGTTAGCCCCTGGAATGTGGCCGGCACTTTTTTCATACCAAATGTAACTTGCGTGTCCCACATTTTCAACACAGTCTTCCAATCGCGGAACTGACATAGATCAATCTTTTTAACTGCATTGACTTTACAATAGTCCACACATATCCGTTGGGTACCATTTGGCTTTCGCACCATGACTCTGGGTGAGTTCCAGTCACATAGACGCACATTGATTATGTCATCTTAGAACATGCATTCAATCTCCTTCTGAACCTATGCCAACTTTAAAGGATTATGCCCGTAAGGATGTTGCTTACTCATAACAGCGTCACCTATAGCTACATTATGCACAATTGGGTTCGTACTTCCAAGTTAATTTCTGCTTATCTTCCCATGTAATAGTAATAACTCTTTCTAGTCATACAATTTTTCTCAGAAAAGTAACTCAATAATTTATCCCAATTTTAGACAACTACATCATTGTCCACGTTAGTTAATGGACACCATAATCATTAACACCTTCTCCCCTTGCTTTCCTTGTTTCCCTGTCAAAATACCTTTTAAGCACACTCACATGGCATACGATGTGAGATGGCTTTCTGTCTGGGGTCCTTATCAAGTAATCATCCCCACTCAATATCCTTTTTATTTTACAAGGTCCACTAAACCTTACTTTTCAAGGTTTACCTATCACTGTAAGCAACAGTAATAATTTATCCCCAATAGAAAATTTGCAAATTTTAAATGTCCTGTCCGCTTCCTGTTTTAATGTATGCTGCAATAGTTTTAAATGCTGGCCAGCCAATTCCCCAGCGCTATTAAGCGTTCCCAAAAAATTGAGACATAGTCCAGAAGTGTGACCTTTGAATTCTGATTTACTACTTTCTCCTTAATCAATTTTAATGGCTTAAACACTAATTCAAATAGATTGAATTTGCTCTAATAATTTGGTGCATCCCTGATCACAAAAAGCGCAAATGGAACTTTCTTAACCGAATCATCTGGATAATCCTGATCCTAAGCCCTCAACATGATCTATAATGTTTAATGTTACCTTTATCGCGCTCCCTATAATTTTGGATGGTATGCAGTAGATTTGAATTGCTTTATTCCTAAGACGTTATCGTGCATAATTTATATATGTTCTTTGAACCCTAAATCTCACTGTAGCTCTATTAGTGGTCCTTATCTATTTTAAAAAGGTGTAATTCCTCTGCAATTCTTTTGGCTGTGATATTGCATCTTGGGGTTGCCTCTGGAAATCGTGTTGATTCATCCATTATTGTTTACAAATATTGATTCCCACTTTTTTTGTGTGTTCGGGACCGAACCCAACAATTAAGACTCTTGTAAAAGATGCCTCAAATGCCAGAATAGTTAAAAAGGTGCTGGTTTTACTATCGCCCGTGCTTTTCAAATTGCCTGACTTGTATGACACGTCTGGTAAAATTCAACTATATCCTGTTGCAGTCCAGGCCAGCAAAATGTCTCTGTATTTCACCCTGTGTTTTCGTCACTCCTAGTTGGTAGCTCATGCACGATTCGCATCACCTCCTTTCTATACACCGATGGCAAAATGATTTGATGAATCTCTTTCCATTTCTCATATCTTTGACTATGTGATTGTCTACATTTCCTTATCTGGACATCATTTTAGGTAATGACACTCAGGGATACATTCAAAATTCCTAACGTATATGCTTTTTGATGCAACTGGTTTAATCTTTTAACTTTCTGCTGTGACTTAATTAGTTTAGCTGAACTCAAAATACATGCGTGATACCCTACTTGCTCCTGTTTTGTCTCAACTATCTGATGGAACAAATTCTCCGTTAATGCCACTTCAGCTTCCTTAGCTTTACATTTTTGGTGTTGCCTGTTTCAAACGGTGATACTGGGAACTTGTTACCCCACAATCTGGAAAGTTTCCACGATAAGACTCCTGCATCGCTTCAGTTACCTGCGTCTCCACTTGCTCTTCAACCAGAGTAGGCAGAACTCCTACCAGTGAATCAGCTATATTTTCTGCAAGGATAAATTGCATTCCTGGAGCTGAGAGTTTGTCCAATACCCCTCCCACAATTGTTCCACGTTTTTCTGAATATGTTATCCTCGCTTTACAAAATGTTGCACATTTTGTCCCAAGGTGAATTCCCTTTAACAGTACACTTTCTGGAAATAGTTCTTCGGGAGTACATATCTCCTCATCTTTCAGAAGCATAGACTGAGAGGATTCAGTATCCTTTAATATTGCATCCTCTTTACCTGCCCTATGTGAATAAACTTTCACTTTGCAGGTATATTTTCAGAGCAGATCTGTCACTTCCTCCTCAACAAACCTCCGATCAGTTGGTACACTCGGATGCAGGTGTCTAGCTTCCATAGTGCTTTCTGTTACCACTCCTACAAAACTCACAGACTTATCCCGTTTTCCTGCGTCTGTGATATTTTTTCCCTGAACCCACCAACACAGTGATTTCATGTGTCCTAATTTGTTGCAATGAAAACACGACAGCTTGTTAACTTCTTTGTCTCCTTCAAGTATTTCCTTTTTACCCTGTAGAAAGTTTTCATTTCGATCTTCACCAAAATCTACCTTTCCCTTTCTACGTGATGATTTCTGTTTGCCCCAGTTTCTATCCATCACGGACTGAAATTGATTCTGGACGCCAAAACAACTGTTATAATCATTAATCACTAGTCATATCATTAGCCACTTCAGCGGCCAGTCTTCCGAATGAACTCCTCCAATTTAAATTGTTTCTCTTATCCATCTATCAATATGAATTTGATCAGGATGTCTCCTTAGATTCCTGAAATATTGTCTGTAGGCTTCTGGCACAAGCTCATATGCACATGTTCCCTCCTCATTCACCCCAGATCCCTCCTCTGATAGTGTTGTGAATACCTCACTAGCTGTACCTACAAGTTTTGTTTGGGTCAACAAAACCCACATGGTCACTGGCCACTGAAAATGTTTAGCCACTTTCGCTAAGTGTCCATCTCTGGAGCTCAAATGCTCTCCCTTTTCCTTTCTCTCCTGCTAAAGCTATTTGATATTTTTTCTCTTTCCGCTGCTAAACCTATTTGATCTCTTTCTTCCTCTTCTAATGTTAGTCGTAGCTCAAATTGCTTCATTTCTGCTTCTAACTCAAGCTGCTTCATTTGCTTAGTCATATCTACAGATCCTGATGGATTTTCCAGCAAATTGGAATGCTGAGCTACTGCTGCAATCATCTCATCTTTCCTCACATTAGGAGGTAGCTTCAATTCCCTTCGTCTACTAATTCTCGCTGCTTGGAATTATGTGCATTTTGTAAAACCCTCAAGCTCACTTATTCCACATCCAAAAAAGCTTGGTTCCTGCAAGAACCATCGCCATCTGAAGCTCCGTTTACTCGCCAATTGACACACGAAATAAGAGACACTAACACCTGCCACTCGCTATCTAAATGCTGCAAAAGGCCCCCAGTCTGTTATGGGCTAAACCCGACCCCTCAAAACAGGTAGCCCAGACCATAACTTTGCTGCTTGTTGAAGGATAGTGTGTAGCTGATATTCCCAGAGTGAATTAGCTGGTGAGACTGCCGAGTTTTAAACACATAACATGTATTTACCAATTCACCAAATGAAACATAAGGAGCTGAAAATAGAATTCCTGAATAACGTATCGTATCCGAAACCAGCAGGCTATTCAGACTTAAGGATGCTGTTGCAGAATACTTGCATCAATCCCAATAAATAAACCCCTTAGCACTAAGTGTAAAACTGACACAACTGCTGACAGGTTACAAGGTCAGAAGCGCAGAAGGAGGCAGAGAGCGTCCATTGACCCTGACTCAACCAACCCCAGAACTGATTCAACCTGTCCAGCTGGGGAGTTGGCTACGTACTCTTGATTATACAGGTTTCCTTTTAAAGACATGAAAGTCTTCTGGATGACGCATTATCCGTTAGCTACCAGCAAAAGGGCCCCAACGAACCTTTAAACATTCTGACATATTAAAATCGTGGGTCGTTTAGAGCCTATTTAAAGAAATAAAGGACAATCAAGGACTAGTTTTGGGACAAACGTTCCACATTTGGCTTTGGACTGAATTTCAAAAATGTATATCTTACTGCTTTGAAGTCAATGAAGTATATTAAGGTGTTCGTGAGTTTACAGAAAACAGTGCTTAATCGTATTGTGTGTTGAAGAATTAACATTGTCTTATTAGAGCAACGAGACGAATGTCCAGACAGATCCGCACGTTCTGGCATGTTCAGGGCAAATATGCCCACTGAAAATCTGTTGCTCGGCCCCCGTTCTAGTCGAGGCGAAATGAGCATGTTAACAATATCTAGATTGTGTTTATTTTGGGTGGTCATGGTGGAGCATTCAGGCAGTTACAGTATTGCAAATGGACAAAACAGCAGAAGCATCAAGCCTGTGACAAGTAAGCATCCATGTTTTTCCCTCACAACTAACTCCACGACAATAATTGCTGATGGGATTATCCACCATTATCCAGCGATGTCAACATTCAATTCAATCCAATTGTTATTGTGAACTGAAGGTAGCATACTGAAAGTAGTTAACTGGATCTGTTTGTTCTGTCACTGTGATTGATGTCAGTCTCCATGGATCCTAATTATGTCACTGGATGGCTTTCCTCTTCTATATGTAAAGGGCTTCTTGCAATGCTTTATCCCATTATAGCTGCGGATGCATCACCTCCAACACGGACAGGGATCAGCTGGTGCATAGACAGCGAGAGGAGAGATTAGAATCTGAGAACCATAGACTGGAATGTTCCAACAATGGATCATCATCTAAGAACAACAGACTGGAATGTTCCAACAATGGATCAGAATCTGAGAACAGTAGACTGGAATGTCACACCAGCGGTTCAGAATCTAAGAAAAATGGAATGGAATGCTGGAACAATGGACAGGAGTTTATCTTCAGGTCTTTACCTTGTTTCCTGGTATTGGTACATATTATCAGATCGGATATACGGTGTACTGCTGATTATTCAGGCTGGTTACTATCCCATGCTCGCTATTGTTGGCGTTCCTGGTAAGCCTCCCCATCTCTATCAATTTATTATTCGCACAAGCCATGGCGAACTTCAGTGTAATTTCTGTTATCTATATTTAGTAAAGATCGAAACTTCTGTCTTCAGTTTCAACTGCAAGTCCATTCATTCTCCACAAATTTCAGAACCGCCCACACCCATGCCCTCACAAACATCTGAGAAGAAGGTTGTTCACAATCCCGAAGTACCTATTTGCCTGAATTGATTTATGTCTTGGTGTTCTCTCCATCACCAAAGCTACCCACGACTAGCTCCATGATATGCCCCGGACCCCATCTTGACATCAGTGCAGGTTGCAGGTGCTAAATAAACCATTATCTATACCTTGGTAAAATTCAGACTTTACGGTTCCAGTTCTCTTCTAATCACTCTTTCCGTTACAAATGTTTCCACCACAGTCTTGTTCTTTTCTTTAAAGTAAATTCATGACAGGACACTGTGTCAGATTAGTAATGTCGTTGTTCAGGTAATTCAGTGGCCCAGGGTACTTCACTCAAGACACTGTTTCAAATCCTATTTCAGAGAATGACAGAACTTAAATTCAAATGACAGGAACAGGAAATAAAAGCAAATTTTACTAATATAATCCCACCAGTACTTCGTCAATAAGTTTATCTATTTCACTGTTGACCTTTGTTAAAGATATCCAGCATTATTATCTGGTCTGGATTAAAACTGACGTCAGACCAACTGCCTTTAGGAATGGCATCACAGTAAAAGGCATTTAGTGATGTCAACAAGTACTGCCCTTGCCAGTGATGCAGACATCCCATGTCATAACAACATGAAAGGTTGAAAAAAGAACAAAAAATGATGCTAGAGATTAGAAACAAAAAGATCGAGGAAGTGCCACAGAAACTGAAGAGATTTGACAGCCTCAGGTCGAGAGAAAAATAGAAGTGACATTTCGAGTCCAATGACCATACATAAAAACTGAACGCAACTGGGAAATAGTGTGACTGATGTTGGTGACAGGGATGTCTGTTGTGAAGGGGAGAAAGAGGGAGTTGAATAGATAGAGAAAGAGAAAGATAGAGAGGAAGAAACAAACAAAGGGATTGTTGATGATCAGCTGGAATGGAAATAAAAATCCAGATTAATCTTATTTATTTTTCTCCTGTTCCCATATTATTGAAATTCATGCCCTTGTAAGGTGTACATCAAAGTCCCGGTTTGAAGTGAGTTATGTCCCTTTGTCTCTCTTCCGTGAGTGTGATCATCTTCCTTTATTCATTAATAGGATGCTGGGCCAGTAATTAATTTCCTTTCCTCATTGTCCTGAGAAGGTATTTGTCAGCTGCCTTCCTGATGCAGTGCAGTCCGTGGGCTGTAAGTAGTCAGTGCTGAGATCCGCCCGGTTTCATTTCTTTGTAGACTTTGATGTAACAGAGTGGCTGGCTTGGCCATTTCAAATTGCAATTGTGTGTTAACCACAGTGCTGTGGATCTGGAGTCACATGTAAGACCAACCAGGTGAAGATAGTAGATTTTCATCCCTGAAGGGCATGAATGTGCCAGGTAGGACAAAGACAGTGGTTTCATTGTTTCATTTGATTCTCAATTCCTGATATTTTGTTCAATTCAAATTCCAACATTTGCAGTGGAGAAATTGAAATCCGGGGTCTGTGCCATCACCTCTGTCTCTGGGTTAATATTCCAGCGATAACACAGCTAGGCCATCACCTCCTCAGCATCTTCAACCATCTCCATGGCAATAGTGTTGTGCTGCCAGCGTGGCTGTGCTTAAAGCATAGCACTTTGCAAGGCAATGAAATGATTTGGCAAAACATACCATCCTTTTCATTTTGTTTTATGAGAAGGCGTGATGATGGGAACTGCTCTTAGTGAAAAGGAGCTGGAGGTCCTTGGTCATGAGCCACTGACAGAAGTCATATAGAGCAGTATATAATCAGCACAGTAAATGAGTGCTGTCCTTCTTTGAAAAAATTATGGGAGTAGACACTTTATTGAAGTTGCAGAGTGATATTGAGAGAGTATTTGGGGCACTGTGAACAGATTTTCTCTCCTTTTTAAGGAATGATCTCCTTGCCACAATGAGACAGTGTAGAGGTGTTACACCAGACTAATCCCTGCGGTGATGGTACCATGGGGAGATTGTGGAGGAAATGAGTGTTTAACTTGTAATGAGAACAAAGAATAAAATGTGATTGCAATGAAAATTGAGTGTTATTAACCAACATTCATTATTTCCAAAACAAAACATTGATATCGTGAAATATAACGTGTTTTCTGCAATATATATTTTCACATTTGGACAAACTTATGATCGGAAACATTTAGAATGATATGGGCCAAATGGAGGGAATGGAATTAGCATGGATGAACATTTTAGTCGGAATGGGCCAGTTTGGGCTGAAGGGCCTGTTGAACTCTATTACTCTATGATAGTTTACATATTTGTGTGGAGCCCCCATGTTGGTTGAGTGAGAGCTCCATGCTCTGAACAAACTCTCACCCTCTGAATGTACAGTTGGAGTGAGACCCTGCACTGAGCATCATGTTGTTCACAAACCTGTCAGCAGCCACACACTGATAGAGTTGGCCATTCTCAAAAACTTGTGACATACGTGCAGAAAATTAGTCTCTCTTCTCATAGATGGAAGATGCATCCTTGAGACATCGCTCAGACCATCTGGTGTGTCTCCTGACCATCAGGAAACCATGTCACTCTAAAGCACGTGAACCATTATCAAGGGAGCTAGGAGGAACAACATGGAGCGGTCTGTCTTGCAGACTCTACTTCGTTGGTTTGCAGTTTTGTAGCATCAATGATATCCTCCTATTTCACACTCCATCCACCTGGACACCGCGTCCTGGCCTATTACCGGCCCTCGATGTCCTCGTATCCAACTGCTGCCAAGACATTAACCATCTCAACCTGTCTACCCCTTCCCCCACTCCAACCTCTCACCCTCACAACGCACAGCACTGCTCTCCGCCTGCTCCAATCCAAACCTCACCATCAAGCCAGCAGATAAATGGGGTGCAGTGGTAGTTTGGCGCACTAATCTTTACACTGCTGAAGCCAGACGCTAACTCGAAGACACTTCCTCCTCTCGCCCCCTCGATCATGTCCGCACCGCTCAAACACAAACCATCATATCCCAGACCATACAAAACCTCATCACCTCAGGAGGAGAACTTCCACCCACAGCTTCCAACCTCATCATCCGGGAATCCCGGACAGCAGGTCATGCACCATCCGAGAAGCAGGAGTATCGATGTTTTATACATTCCTTATGATGGAATCCTGCCGGGAATGTTGATTGTCCTGCCCATCGAATGCTGCCTTACCTGCTTTGCTTTTTCCAGAACACACGTTTGAACGTCTACCGGCCTGCCCTACTCGACTTTCCTGGTCACGTCAGCAAAGTGTTTTAGGAAATTCGTCAGGCATGAATTTCCATTCAAAACGCCTTGCCTACTATTCCTAATCAAAGCCTGTTTTCAGAATGCATGCACATCTTCTCCCTTAGAATCTTCTCAAGTAATATACCTCCCACAGATGTTAATATGAATGGTCTGTCTTTCCCAGACTTTATTTTTCAGTCCTTCTTTAATAAGGGCACATATTTGCCATCCTTCAGCCTTAGTGGATCTCACCTGTGGTAACTGATGATCAAAATTATCAGCCAGGGCCCCCGCAAATTCTTCTCTAGCCCCTTGTAGTGTTCTTGGATCTATCTGGTAAGGCCCATGAGATTTCTCCAACTACAAACATTCTAGTGCATCTAATACCTCCTCTTCTGTGATATGGACTGCCCCCAAGTAATCACCACTAATTTCCCCAAATTCCCATGTATTCATGTCTTTCTCCACTGTAAATATAGAGGGGAAATATTTGTTGAGGACTTCGCCTATCCATTATGGTACTACCCATACATGTCCACTTTGGTCTTTGTGGGGTCCTATTCTCTCTCTAGTTACTGCTTTTCCTTTAATATACTTAAAGCACCTCTTTGGATTCACCCTGATCTTCTCAGGCACGGTTATCTCATACCCCCTATTTGTCCTCCTGTTTTCCTTCTTCAGTAAACTCCGATATCCCCTGTACACCTCCAGGGATTTCCTTGCTTCCAGCTGCCTCTACCTGCGCACAAGCCTCCATATTTTGTTTGGTCAAAGCCTAAACATCTCTTGCTATCCAGGGTTCCTCATTCCTGTCAACTTTCCTTTCACCCCCACAGGAACATATGGATCTTAAACTCCCACTTGCTGGAACGCCCTCTTCTTGCAAACAGACGACTCTAATCAAACCCTGCAAACTCATGTCTGAGTCCATCAAAATTAACCTTGTCCCAGTTTAGAACAAGATTATTTGGTCCAATTTTTTCCCTCTCCATAACTATTTTAAAATTAGTCACTGCTCACAAAGTGCACATCTACTGTCACCTCACTCACATGTCCTGACCTATTTTTTAAGAGTAGGTCATATTTGGCCCCTTCCTGATTAGACCCTCTATATACTGCTTGAGGAAAGTTTCCTGACGCACCTACTTGATTCAATCCCATCAAATGGCTCAATGCTCTGGCAGTTCCAGTCTGTTATAAAAATTAAAACCCTATTATGAAAACCTCAATGTTCCTGCACGTCTTCCCAATCTCTCTAGATATTTTTGTTCCTGCAATTCCTGTTGATTATTTGGGGGCCTATAGTACAACCCCATTAACGTCACCATCCCCTTCTTTTATCTTAGTTCCACCCATAAAGCCTCATTGGATGATTCACAAGTTATTTTATCTCTGATCACTGCTGTGGTACTGCCCTTAATCAAAAATGAACCCCCTCCCCTCTTTCCACCATCTCTGTCCCTCCTAATGCCCTTTACCCTGTTACATTAAGCTGTCAGTCCTATCCATCTCTCAGCCATATTTTTGTAGTAGCTACTCTATCCAGCGCCGATTACCTATCACCACCCTAAATTCATTGGCCTTACCTGTTAGTCATTTTGCATTGAAATAAGTGCAATTTAATCCGTAGACATTCCTTGCTCCCAATCGTATTCCTGCCTGATCTATCTCTTCAACGTACTATTCTGAATACTGTATCTCCTTCCAGCCTCACATCTGCCTCCCAGCTCTTCAGCATGCCACCTCCTGCCAATCTCCATTAAACACTCCCTTGTAGCACGGGCGAAACTGGCTGCAAAGATATTGGTCCCTTCCCTCCCCACTCCAGTGCATGTGCCACCAGTCCCTCTTGAACAGGTCAACTCTGTCACAGAAAAGCTCCCAATGATCTAAAGATACGAATCCCTCCCCCTGCCCCAATTCTTTAGTCACATATTTATCTGCAATATCCTCCTATTCTTACCTTCACTACCACATGACACTGGAAGTAATCTGGAGATTACCACTGTCAAGGTCCTGGTTTTTAACTTTTCTCCGAGCACTCAGTAATCACTCTGTAGGACCACATTCCTATGTCTACCTGTGTCATTTGTATCAATGTACACAATGACCTCTAGCAGCTCAAACACCCCCGTTCCCCCCGAACATTCAGCAGCCACTTAGAGACATCCTCGGCTCTGACACCTGAGAGGCCACACACCATCCTAGGTTCCCGTTTGTGTCTCCCTAACAATCGAATCTCCTATCTCGAAGACGCTGTTTATCATTATCCTATCCCAGAGCCAGTTGCAGTGTAACCATTCTGGCTACTGCTGTTTTCCCCTGAACGGTCACTGCCTGATACCCATCCCCCATCTCCCAACATTCACAATCAGTAACCAAAATGATATACTTGTTTTCGAGTGGAATAACCACAGGGGATTCCTGCACTCTCTGCCTATTCCCTTTGCCATTTCTGTTGGTCGCCCAGCTACTGTCTGCCTGGAACACGGCTGTAAGCAAGGAACGCCTGTTGGATTAAATTTCGTTAATTTAAATGGAACAGGGCTGACAGGTAATGGATATGAAGTCAGGGCGTGGATCTTTACATCTGACTGGGATATTATCGTCTTTACACAAACATGGCAAAGGGGGGACATGGGCGTTACCACCTCACTAAAGCTCTTATCTATGAAGTTCTCAGTATCTTGGATGATCCGGAGAGCAGCCAGTTGCGCCTCCTGAACATGGTCTTCCAGGAGCTGCAGCTGGTTGCACTGCCCATATGTGTAGTCATCAGGGACGGTGGAAAACTCCCTGAGCTCCCACATCCCGCAGGAGTAACATGCAACTGCCCTAACTGCCATCTCAACTGCTGTCAGACTAGAGTTAAAAATACTTTACTTGAGCTTACCTACAACTTTTGCAGTGTTGCTGCTCACTGAAGCTTCTGGAACCAAAGAACAGCACGTCAATAGACCACTCCACATTTAGTTTTAGAGGGAGACAATACAAACAGGAAGACAGCTAACGATCCGCATCCATGAACACCAACTAGTCACGAAACGACACGACCAGCTATCCTTAGTAGCCACACACGCAGATGACAAGCAACATGAATTCGACTGGGACAACACTACTATTATAGGACAAGCCAAACAGTGATCAGCCAGGTAATTCCTAGAGGCTTGGCACTCATCCACAGATTCAATCAATTAGCACATCGACCTGGACCCAATATACCGACCACTGCAACGGACAGCTGGAACTGACAACCGGAAGCGGCAGAGACAAACCACTATAAATAGAGGAAACATTCCAGAAGCGCTTCACAGGAGGCTCCCAAGCACTGAGGATGTCACCTAGACAGGTGACGAAACGTCTGCAACACAAATTCCCAGCTCGGCGAACAGATCCACACACAACGAGCAGCCGAGCTACAAATCGTCTCACAAACTTTGAACATTTAAAATATTCATGTTCTGAGCAATAATTAGACTATATAATGATGCTGGCTTTGCAATACTTGCATTTTAAATGCTTATGCTGCACTAAATAATCAGATATTCGCCACCATTTACAATGAGAAATAATCCGATGCTAACTTTTATTCACATCAGGCACATGGACAAAACTTTTAAGTATAGGAGGAGGCCATTGGCCACTGTGTGTGCATCAGCTCCAGAAGTGTCTCGCAAGCCCCTCTCATATACCAGCCCTTTTATCTGTAGCCTGTTAAATTCACATTTCCAAATACATAACCAGTTTTAGTCATAGAGATGTACAGCATGAAACCGTCCCTTCGGTCCAATCTGTCCATGCTGACAAGTTATCTCAACCCAATCTAGTCCCACCTGCCAGCAACCAGCCCACATCCATCCAAACCCATTCGATTCATATACCCATCCAAATGCCTCTTAAATGTTGCAATTGTACCAGCCTCCACCTCATCTTCTGGCAGGTCATTCCATTCATGTACCACCCTCTGTGTGAAAAAGTTGTCCCTGAGGTCTCTTTTATATCTTTCCCTACTCATCCTAAACCTATGTCCCCTAGTTCTGGACTCCCTCACCCCAGGGAAAAGACGTTGTCTATTTATCCTATCCACGCCCCTCATAATTTTTAAAATCTCTATAAGGTTACCCCTCAGTATCCGATGGTCCAGAGAAAATAGCCCCAGCCTGTTCAGCCTCTCCCTGTAGCTCAGATACTCCAACCATGGCAACATCCTTGTAATCTTTTCTGAACCCTCTGAAGTTTCACAACATCTTTCTGATAGGAAGGAGAGCAGAATTGCACGCAATATTCCAAGAGTGACCTCACCAATATCCTGTAGAGCCGTAACATGACCTCCCAACTCCTGTAATCAATACTCTGACCAATAAAGGAAAGCATACCGAATGCCTTCTTCACTATGGTATTTACCTACGACTCCATTTTCAAGGAACTATGAACCTCCACTCCAAGGTCTCTTTATTCAGCAACACTCCCTAGGACCTTACAATTAAGTGTATAATTCATGCTAAGATTTGCTTTCCCAAAATGCAACATCTCGCATTTATCTGAATTAAACTCCATCTGCCACCTCACAGCCCATTGGCCCATCTGGTCCAGATCCTGTTGTAATCTGAGAAAAGCCTCTTCGCTGTCCACTACACCTCCTATTTTGGTGTCAGCTGCAAACTTACAAACAGGACCTCGTATGCTTGCATCCAAATCATTTATGTAAATGTCAAAACATAGATGACCCAGCATCGATCCTTGTGGCATTCCACTGGTCACAGGCCTCCAGTATAAAAAACAACCCACCACCACCACCCTCTGTCTTCTGCCTTTGAGCCAGTTCTGTATCCAAATGGCTACTTCTCCCTGTATTCCATGAAAGATAACATTGCTAATCAGCCTACCACGGGGAACCTTGTTGAACGTCTCACTGAAGGCCATATAGATCACATCTACTGTTCTGCCCTCATCAGTCTTCTTTGTTACTTCTTACAAAAACTCATTCAAGTCCGTGAGGGATGATTTCCCACGCATAAAGCCATGTTGACTATCCCGCATCAGTCCTTGTCTTTCCAAATACATGTACATCCTGTCCCTCAGGATTCCCTCCAACAACGTTTGCCCACCACAGAGGTCTGGCTTATCCACAACTCTCCCGGGCAGTCCATTCCAAATCCTAACAACACTCTCAATAAAGAAGATTTTCCTTATCTCACTCATGGTTCTTTTGCTGACAATCTTGAACTTAGAACTCATTAATGCTGTAATGCCAACTAACGGAGACGGAGTACTCCTGTTTTACATCTTTTCATACTTCTGAGCATCGCAATAAGTTCACATATTTGTCTGTTCTGCTCCAGGAAGAATCAGCCTGGCATGAACTGTAACAAGCACTACATCGGAAAAACAGGCAGAAAACTAGCCACCTGGATACATGAACAACAACTAGCCAGAAAAACAGACATAACCCACTATCACTAGTATCCTTCCATACAGAGAAAGTACACCATTTCGACTGCATCTGCACGTCCATCTAGAACAAGCCAAACTGATACACGCACGAAAATTCCGAGAAGCACAACATTCTAACCTGAAGGTCGAGGTGAATAGGACATCAGTCACGGCCAGTTTAATGACCATGCCGAGAGAAGGAATCAAACCAGTCCAAAATGTGAGTTGGGAGTTGGAATAAATTATCCAGGTGAGGCACAGATTTTTCAGAGATTCATCAATAAGATTGGAAAGTGTGGGGGATGTGAGGGAGTGAGGTGTGTGAAATCAGGGAGATGGTGCACAAGAAAATGTTAAAGTGTAAAAAGGTTGGGGTGGGTGAATTCTGTGAGAAACAACTGGCAAAAAAACACAGGAAAACCTGCTGTTTGTCAAAGTGAATACCTGGGAAATAATTTATTATGCTTCAGAGTAATAACATTCTTATTGATAAGGGTCTGTATTATAATGGAGGAAAAGCTGTGCTCAAGTTATGGCTGTGACAATAATAATGGTGGCAAACAGCCAGAATAATATCAGTGCTGTTGTTGGACAGTGCTTGCACAGAGCATGTGAATTACCCTGGATGTTCCCAGAGATGGCTGGGCTGACTTTGGTTGAGAAAGGGCTGACGCTGCATGACATGATGCTGGTTTGTAATGTAGCCACTTACTGAGTACAGTCAAAGGAACAAAGCAGCAACTGCCATTGTTTATCATTTCAGAATATACCAGTGTGTTCATGGCTGCCACTGCAAAGAATCCTGCAATGAAAAACAGACCGATCACGTCAGTGCCAGCAAGTGCATATCCAAAGGCTTTTTTTAAACGTTTGTAAGGTTCCCTGCCTCAACCACCCTCCTAGACAACGCATTCCAGATTCATACTACCCTCTCAGTTCGAAAGACATTCCACAAAACCTCTCTCAATCCCCTGCCTTTCGCTTTAAAAGTGTATCCCTTTGTTATTGTTTTTTGACTAAGGAAAAATCTGTTGTCTGTTCATCCTCTCCATACGCCTTATGCTCTTGTACACCTGAACCAGGTTCCCTCCTCAACCTTCCCTGCTGAAAAGAAAAAACGATCAAATTTAGCCTTCCTCTTTCATACACACTTTTGACTACTCACTTGTCTTGCTACTTCTGACTTGCATCTTCCCAATTTATCGGTGTTAAATTTCATCACGCCATTGATCTGGTTATCTGAATAATCTGTTTCTATCCTCCTATAGCCTAACACTTTCCTCCTGACTGTGATCCACCCAGGTCATCTTTGTGTCATCCATAAAATTGGTATCATTCCACTGCTCCCCACCTCCCGCATTCTCACAATCGTCAGTTCTGAATATCACAGACAAACTGTGATTTCCTTTCTGTTCTCCAAATGTTATTAAGAGGATTATTTGACAATTCCAATCTCTTGCTTTTCCTATTTTGGTGAATTTATGAGTGATGTAGTTAACACATTTTACGAGGGAGCCACAAATGGCATTTTCGACACAGAGTTGAATTCACCTTTTACACTCTGCCCCTCTGCATGTTTTATTTAGAAACATTGTAAATAATTTAGGATAAACTAGGGTTTGGCACCTTGCAGGGGAAGGTTAGTATTTTGTGTGGAACTGTTCTTTGTAACATTCCCTGCAATTGCTAGAGCTGAAGAATTTATTTAATCTGCAGGATGGACAGGTAATCATTCATTGTTTGTTTAAATCAGCGAGTGTGATGAACATAAATATTCAAATAAATTCTATGTTATGGGCAAACTGCAGAAGGTCAAATCATATTCTCATATCCACCATGAATTGGAAGCAAATATATACTGCAAATAAAATCAAAAATATTGAAACACCACCATAGGGGATAAAGAAAAATGTCGTCTGCACTTGATGGATATATTGAAATATATATTACATGTCCAACCTGAACAAGAATCAAGTGATAGAAGAAACAGTACAAGAAATCCTTTCTACGTTTTGAATGGAAACCAGATCCCGATTTTCTTGTACAGTGATGTTTTCTCATCCAATCTCACTTCCTCAAAAACAAGCTTTTCCCTGTCACTAAAACTTCATCTGCCATTCTTCCTCCTCCGTCCTACTCTTTTCTTACACTCCTACTCCCCTTGCACTACCCCTTCTGCTGCTACATACTCTTCCACTAATGATGCCCCTTCACACACTTCTTCTGCCACTCACACTTTAAGTTATACCAATTCCCCAGTTAGACCCACTTTCTATGGCCATCCCTTCCCCTTTCTGCTTTCCAACTGGGATAATGGGACCCGCTGACATCTGTGCTGCTATTTGTCATCAGTCAGTGATGAGATTGAGATGATCAATATCACATAGGAACAGACAATAGTGCGTTTCTGTCACTGTCTGATGCACCGTGAACAGGCTGGTTTAGTTCGCCATGGTACAGAGTTAAGTGTCTTTCTGTCTCTCTGTCACAGCATTTAACCAAACAGCCTCATCACAAATAGGACAAACCTCTCCTCAGGATCAGAAATCCGTGCATCAGTTTTCCATTAAAAATTGTGAGTAGAGTGAGCACATTGTTCAAATAGGCTGTGCACTTTGCTTTGTTCTTTATTCATTTCACTAATTTTCCAATGTCAGTTGAGGTGAGGTCAGAGCAACTTGCGTTGCTTCAAAGTAGTATTTTACTCATGTGACATCAGGGATCCTGAATAAATTGTGGTCAATGGGAATCGCAGGAAGTTCTGCACTGGTAATTTCCTCACTGAACAAAGACATTTTCCCCAGAGCTATTGGGAATGAGAAATAAACTCTGCCCTTGTTAGTGCATTCATAAACCATGGATAAATTTGTCCTGTTAATAACATCAAGATGTATTATGTTTTCAGATTGGTCTAAAGCCTACAAAAAGAAAGACCTTGCTGCTTGAGTGTCACTACAGTGAAATTAGGACGTTACAATAAGATTACCTTCCCAATTATTTTCAATCAGTTACTTTCTGAGGACTGATCGTGCGATATCAGTACCACTGAGATCAACATTTTCTCAGTCTAGCAGCAACGCATCATATTGTTTCAAGGCTTTACCATTCCACAATTTTAATTTATTGACCGGCTCATTCGCCGTGCTGACCAGATGTACTGGGCACACAATTTGCAACAACGTGGAGATGTCCTTGACCCTCTGGAAACTTCCTCCACTCCCATACCCTGCCCTCTGACTCCATCCCTCCCCCAACTCCACCACCTGTCGTTTATTCACCACCCCTCCTGAACTTCCACTCTCTGATGCTCAATGTTCTGTACTTAGCAAATATCTGAACTTTACTTCTTTGTGCCCCCACTTTAAAGAATTTTAGGCATGACATTAAGTTGAGCTCTTCTGCTATCTTCGCCTCAGAGCCCATTTATTTCGGCAAGATTCCTCTCCCTGCCACATATACCCCGTTACCCAGCTGCAACACTCTCCCTCCATCTGGCTTTTACCTAAATTAAATCGGTTCATTGAGAAATCGCCACATGACATTGGTTGTCTTAATTTCTCTGCACTCCCCTCGCCAAATCCAACCCGTCGCTGTCCGAACAATCTATGTTCCATGTGCTCAGATCCAATCCTGACTGTGTTACTCAGCCTGTCCCGATAAGTCTGGGGGACTGATTTCGAAATTGCAGAGGTAGAACGCCCACTCTCAGATACCTCCTCTAATCTCTCCCTGCACTATGAGCATACCAAGGCACATCATGGCATTTTATCAACTATGATAACTGCCCATATTTCATCTGGGAATTCCTGCCCCACTCAACCCTCCCCCTAACTGCCCCAAATTTGATGGTCCTCTGATAGCAGTGCTCACTTCTATCTCCCCGCTAAAACAGAACTGCCTGGGCAGACCAATTGCTTCAGCCTGCTCCTGCCACACAGAGGAAGTGCATGGATACACACGTATGCCTGTTTCTTCTTGGGGTATTTCGACCATTCCCTGTTCCAGTTCTATTTCAGCACCCATCCACAACTGTTTGTCCGGTATATCGATGATATCATCGCTGCTGCGTCTCTATCTTGTCCGGAATTGGAAAAGTTCACCGATTTCGCTTGGAATATGAACCCCTCCAACACTTTCATCTGGTCTATATCTGACTCCTTCCTTCCTTTCCTCAACATCTCTGCTTCCATTTCTGGTGATAGACAAGCCACTGATGTCCAGTATTAACCCACCGACTCCCACAGCTTCCTGGAGTATACGTCCTCACACCAAGTTTCCTGCGTAGACTCAATTCCATTCCACCAGTTCCTCCGTCTCCACCACATTGCTTCTGACGATACTAAATTCAACAAGGAGGCCTTTGAAATGTCCACCTTGTTCCCCAATTAAGGGATTCCCCATCCTTGTTGTCAACAGGATCCTCAACCGAGTCTGACCCATCTCCTGCACTACCTGACCTGCTGCGCTTTTCCAGCAACACATTTTCAGCTCTGATCTCCAGCATCTGCAGACCTCATTTTCTCCTCGAGTTGTCATATAGCTTTCCATTACTCACACTCTATTGTTAGCTACTAACAGTCTCCATTAAGAGCTATCCAGTCTCTTCTACATATAAACCAACATTTTCCGTGTTACCATCAGTTCTGAGGAAGGGGCACTGGACCTGAAACGTTAATTCTGATTTGTCGGCATAGATGCTGCCAGACCTGCTGAGCATTTACAGCAAGTCCTGTTTTGTTTCAACATTTTCATCGCAAGTTCTCACAATGCAATACGTCACCGATATTTAGAGCCCTGTCAAAAATAATTTCTCATTTAATGTTCATAACAGGTTATTCGATATTCAACTGAGATAGCAGCTTTGCTGCTATCATTCAGACCAACACTTAGTCACAGTTCAGAAAGAAGAAAGAAATCAAAAGAGCTGGAGTGAAACTCAGTAGATCTGGTAACATCTGAGCAGAGATGCAAAAAAATTAACCTTTCATTGCAACATGACTTTTCAGAACAGTGTCACATCATATGACATATGTTAATTCTGTTGTCTCTGCAGATACTTCTTCATCTTTTTCGTTTCTCCAGCATTTTCTGTTTGTTTTTTATGTTTCCATTATCTCTGTATTTCATGTTTCTTGACAGGTCTACGTGTTGACATTTGTAATATTGAGACAATGTGGCACTTTCTTGATCTATTACAGTTGGTGTGTCAGTGACACCTGAATTACAGCCGAAATCTGTTTCTTCTTTAAGATAGAAAGTACAAAAACATTCTGAACATCTTGTAAATTTCTGGAAATCTATTTTGTTTGAAAATGCATTTGAGAGGCAGCTGAACTTCATGAAATAATAGGGATAATTTTTGATGATGGGACATTCTGTGTCCTTCATTGAACTAGCTTGTCTCCCCAATCTCCAAAAGCTTTCAATGCATTTCATAGAATTATTACGGAAAGGTGGTGAAAACTCAGCCCATTGTCTCTTCCAGTTTGGAATGAGCGATATTTCTACCATTATTGTCCTGTATAGTCCCCGTAGCCCTGTACATTTTGTTATTAGCATCTGCTTTTAATTGTCAGCATTCTGCCAGATATGAACAATATGATCAATCTCAAACTAAAACAGACTTTGGAGGGAAAGCTCAGCAGGTCTGGCTGTATCTGTGAAGAGACATCAAAGTTAATGTTTCAGGTGTGATGACCCTACTCAATCTGTATTCCCAATGATTAAATGGTGTGTATATAAAATATAGTCCAGTTTATCGCATTTAAAATGATCCTGTTCAGTTCATATTGTCATTCAGCATTGCATCTCCTAAACGTTGACTCGTTCCTTGTTGTGAACTATATTCAATTCTATCTGACGTTAAGAGTGATGATAACTGGGGAATATCATTGTACTTCCCATGCAGTCTCCACAGCCACTGCCCCCATTCCGCCCTAATTCCTAGCTAAACATGACCTGATAAGTCTTAATGAATAAGTCGACTTTTGGTTTTGGACTGTTTTACAGCAAGTAAAACTGCATTAAGATGTTTGTCAATTATGGAAGGTCCAACGTTTCTTTATTAGAGCAGTGAGAGGAACATTCAGAGAAGTCTACACTTCCTGTCTATGTTCAGGGCAAATGTTCCCAGTGACAGTGTGTTGGCTGGTTTGTTCCCATGGAGGAGAGATCAGCACAGTAACAACATCCTGACTGTGTTTCTTCTTTTAGTGGAGCGGCTTAAATTCTGGGTAAGATGGTTACAGCATTGCAAACGTACAACAGAGCAGAGTCATGTAGCCTGCAATAAGAAAACATCCATCATTCTCCCTCACAACTGACTTCACTAGAGCAATTGGTGATGGGAGATGTGACCAAAGGCCAGCAATGTCAGCATCCAGGCCAGTCTAGTTATATTGTGAACTGAATGTGCTGTATTGAAAGCTAGAACTGTTTGCTCAGTGACTGTGATTGCTATCAGTCTCCATGCAATGCAACTGTGTCGCTGTAGGGTTTCCCTTTCCTGTTGGTGACAGTGCGCTATCCCAGTGTGGGAGCAGATGCATCAGCTCCAACAGTAACAGAGATCAGCAGCTGCACCGATGTGGAGAGGACAGGTCTGAATCTGAGAATAATGGACTGAATAATTACACCAATGGAGAGGAGGCTTTCCTTTGGTCTTTTTCAACATTTCCCTCTATTGGGAATTTCTACCATATCGGATATTAGGGGTGCTGAATATCATTTTGGGCGGGGTGGAGGGTGTGTTACTAACTTATTCTCACTATTGCTGGTGTTCTCTACCTCTGCCCATTCATTAATCCCATAAACAAATTTGAACTTCATTGCAATTTCTGTTATCTATATTTGTCAAAGAAAGAAACTATTATCTTCAATTCAAATTGCTGTCTCCATTCATCTGAATTGCAGACCACTTACAAACATCTGAGAACAAAACTGTGAACAACCTCGAGATCCCCTTTTGCCCTGAACTGATGTATGTCTCATGTTCCCTCTGTCACCAACCCTGTCCACTACCAGCTCATAATATCCCCAATGTCCATCTTTGCGTCAGTGCAGTGGCTGAACAACCCATTGGCTGCACGTTGGCAAAATTCAGACTTTATGTTTCAAGCTCTTTTCTGGCCACTTTTCCAGTTACAAGTATTTCAATCGCAAAATTGTTCTTGTCTCAGACGTTACTTCATGGTTAGGACAATGTGTCAGAGTAGGAATGTCGCTGGATATAATTCAGGAGCAAAGCTTATTAAACAAAAGACATTGTTTCAAGTGACTTTGAAGATTAAACCAAATAAAAGAAGATGCTGGAGATCTGAAATTGCATAATAAATGCAAAGAAAAGAACAGAAAGTGCTGGGGAGCTTTTCTGAACTGAAAATAGTTGGAAAATAGTGTGAATAATGATGGTGACAGGGAAGTCTTCTATGAAGGGGAGGAGGAGTGAGTTAAATCGATAGAGAAAAAGAGAGTTAGAAGAAAAAGAGCAAACAAAGCGATTGCTAATCAGCTGGGATGGAAATAAAATGTGAGATTCACCTTATTTATTTTTAACTTTTCCCATCTTCCTGAACATCATGCCCATGCCGGTACATGTATATCCCGCTTTTCAAAAATTCATTTTTTGCCACTTCAGTTTCCGAAAACCCTGCATTACGTCCTGTTTTCAATAACCAAAAGAAATCTGAAGAGGATTTTCACTTTTCCCAAGAAAGATGATTGTTCTCCCACATAAATTAACGTTACTTTGCTTTACGCCATATCAGCTTATGAAAGGTTTTGTAGGAACACTCTACTTTCAGATACCGAGGGAAACCTGTATATATCTAAGATCACGTTTAAAGCGATTTGATCCCACTTGTCTGTCTTCACTGAGTGTCGACATCTTCTTAAATTTCTTAATGTGAAATAGGTACCAATGGTTGGGCCAGCATTAGTTCACTCATTTTCTTGCCCTTGAGAAGACCTTGAGCCTCAATGGCACTTACACAGAGTGAGACACACAAGGTGACAGCTGCACAGGAGGTGTGCAAAGCAAGATCGACTTTCACAAGATTAATATTATTTGAAACGTTAGAGATTTCAATTCGTCAGTGTGATTAAGGTAAGGAAGAAGGTATTCCTGAGCATGCTGGTCCATGTTTTCAAGCCTCTGTATCTTCTCCATTTTGGAAGAGGTTGTAGGAGATAATTACCGGTTTTGGAGAGATATTTGATGTTGCCAGCCTTTCACTGACAATGAGAAGTATAAATGGATGGAAGGTTGTCTTCCATGATAGTCCAGGCTGTGCACACAACCGTCTGTAGTTTCTTATGGTCTTGTGAAGAGCTGTTACCATCACACTATTGTGCACAAGAATAGAATGCTTTAAGTTTCCAGTATGCAGAGCACTGGGAGAAGGCAGCGCCAGTATGTGTAGCAATTGGCTGTTAAGTGAATATCCAAGTTTTGGTTGCTTTTTTGACAACAATTGAAATTTAACCAATATATTTAAATTATGTCCAAGATACCAAAACACAGTTGAGTTTATTTTATTGCCAACATCCAACCAAAGAGCCATCATCTGCTTCCAAAAAATAGAGAAGCTATCACCATCACAAAGAGGGAGAACTAGACAGACACGTATAAGGAGAGAGAGAACACAGTGAGGGAGACAGAAGGACAGTCAGTAAAACAGAGAAAGGAAACAAAACAAGAAACAAACAGTCACATGGACAGGGAGAAGGGGAGATAATAAGTTCAGGAAAAGAAAAAGAAGCCAGAGAAAAGGAAAATACAAGAAAACAGACGGTGTGAGAGAAATAGTGAGACACAAAACACACAGTGAGCTGAGGATGGGGAATGGGAGGTGCTGGGGGTGAGGACTAGAGAGAGCTCGGAGTGAGCTGGGGGAGAGAGGTAAGGATTTACTTTGACCTGTTCCAAGGTGTACAGGCTGATCATAGTAAGCAAGGATGTGCAAAACAATAGTTGTAAAACATGCCTGAGAGGCATATAGGTTACACTGCACAGAGCGTGTGCGAGGTGAGATCAACATGAACAAGATCAGTATTATCTGAGATTAGAGAGTACATTCATCAGTCTAATAACAGTCAGGAAGAAGCTGTTACTGAACCAGCTGCTCTGTGTTTTCAATCTTCCATATCTTTTAGCCTGTTGGAAGAGGTTGTGGGAGACCATTACTGGGGTGTGGTGGGTCTTTGACAATGTTAGAACAAAACATTCCAGCACAGAAACTGGCCATTCGGTGGTCCAAGCCTGCGCCGATCCAAATCCTCTATCTAAACCTGTCGTCCATTTTCAGGTTGTGAGGATCCATTTGATCCCTGTCCATTTATGTATCTTTCCAGAAACATCTTCAATGGAACCACTGGTCACAGTTCTCCATTTTGAGAAACTCTCTCCCCTTACTATTCTCTGCCTCCTGTTGCCCAGCCAGTTCTTTATCCACGTAGATAACGCACCATGTGACTTTCACTTTCTCCAAAACCCGACCATGGGGAAACATACCAAACGCCTTCCTGAAGTCCATGTACATGACATCTACAGTATCTCCCTCATCAATCAACTTTGTCACTTCCTCAAAGAATTCTATTGAGTTGGTAAGACATGACCTTCCCTGCACAAAACCATGTTGTCCATCACTGACAAGGCTATTTTCATCCAAATGAGAGTAGATCCTAACCCTTAGTATATTCTCTAGCAGATTCCCTACCCCTGACATCAGTCTTACCGGTCTATAATTGACTGGATTATCCCTACTACCTTTCTTAAACAAGGGGATTAACAATTTTCCGGTCTTCCATGACCTCAGCCGTGTTCAAGAATGCTACAAAGATATGTGTTAATGCCCCAGCTATTTCCTCTCTCCCATCGCTCTGTAATCTGGGGTAGATGTTAGCAGCCTTTCTGCGGCAACGAGCCATGTAAATGGAATCAATGGCTGGAATGTTAGAGTCCGTGTTGGTCACGATCCTAAGTCGAGCAGTTGCCATACCAGGCTGTTATGCACCGGGACAATACGCTGTCAATGATGCATCCGTAGAAGTAGCCCATGCTGAATTTCCTGTAACACCTCAGGAAGGAGAGGCATTGTTGAACCTTCCCAACGGTCGGACCCATGTGAGAAGTTCAGGACAGGTTGTGAGTTATCACCACTCCAAAGGACTTCATGCTCTGCACTCACTCAAACGGTTGATGTAGATAGAGTATGTTCCCCTCCTTTCTTCATGAAGTCAGTGAACAGTCCTTTACATTTTCCGGATTAGAGAGAGAGGTCATTATCAATATACCTTGCCGCCAAGCCCTATATCTCCTTCCTGCATTCTGATTCATTGTTGTTTAATATCCGTAATGCTATAGTGATGTCATCAGCGAACTTGTAGCTGGTGTTATTTAGAATTTGGAAACTCAGCCGTGGCTGTATAGGGATTACGTAGGGGACTGAGGACACAGCCGTGGGAGTACAAAGAGAACATAAGGGGGCTGCTGAAAAAAACCGTGGGTGTACAGGGAGTATAGTAGTTGGTTGAGGGCACAGCCGTGGTGTACCTGGAGTACCATAAGGAGCTGAGGGCACAGCCGTGGGTGTACAGGGAATACATTAAGGGGTTGAGGGCACATAAGTGGGTGTGCAGGGCGTACAGTAAGGTGCTGAGGGCACAGCCATGGGTGTATAGGGAGGACAGTAGTGGGCTGAGGGCACAGCCATGAGTGTATAGGGAGGACAGTAGTGGACTGAGGGTACAGCCGTGGGTGTACAGGGAGTATTGTCGGGTGTTGAGAACATATCCTTCTGCAGCTTTCGTGTTGATTGTTATTGTGGACGAGGTGGTTTTAATCTATCTTCACGATTGTGGGTCAGAAATCTAAGGAGCCAGTTGCAAAGGATGGAATAGAGATCAAGGTCACGGAGTTTTGTGATTAGTCTGTAAGGGATAAAGATTTTGAAGGTGGAGCTTTAGTCAATGAGCAGGAGTCTGGTGTAAGTGTTCTTGTTGTGCAGATGTTCCAGGGATGGGTGTAGGCTCGGATATGGCATCTGTTGTGAACCCATTACATCAGTTGGCAAATTATAGTGCAGCAGGGCAGGCTGGGAGACTGGAGTTTGTGTAGGCCATAACCAGCCTCTCAAAACACTTCATGATTATTGAGGTCGGAGTCACTGGATGTCGTCTCTAAGTGCATGTTCCATGTGCTTTCCGAATTACAAGGATGATGATAGCCTTCTTGAATCAGTTTGGGACTTCGCCTTCTGCAGGGAGAAGCTGAAGTTGTATGTGAATACCTCTGCTAGTTGGTACAAACAGGATCTGTGTGCTCAGTCAGAAACACTGTCCAGGCCCATCACTTTCTTTGATTTGACGCACTGACAGACTGACCATGCCTGCAGTGGTGACAACAGACACAGGTACATCTGGGGCTTTCGCGGCTGATGTCAGCCCTCAGTGACAGTCACACAGTCATTTATGACTGACATCCCCTCCTCCCACCTCCCTCTGTTGTCTTCAACACATAATGACATTGATCGGTGTGAGCACCACACAGTCAGCATTGAAATAGATTGCCATTGATAGACTGGGATCATGCGCCATCAAGTTCTGTGTCACCATAATGCGGAAAATTCATAATAAAATGGTGGGCAGGGTGTCAGTGCCAGTGGTGCAAGGAGTGAAGACATTGCAGGTGTAATTCCAGTCATGCTGCTTTAACCTGAATGGAGTTAAGCATCTTGAGCGTTGTGTCTTTTCAATGGTGGACAGTCCTTAGGTAGTCAGGAAGTGCCATTTAGTTGAACCATCTGACCTGGCGGCAGTTTTACCAGGTTTGCAGATGATACAATGATGATTGGATAGGCAGGTGATATTGAGGAAGTGGAGAGGCTGCAGAAAGACTTGGACAGTTTAGGACACTGGGAAAACACATGGCTGATGGAACACAATATGGGAACATGTGAGATTATGCAATTCAGTAGGCAGAATACAGGCAGATACTATGTTCTAAAAGCCTTCATGAAATGTGAAGCACAAAAGGAGTTTGGAGTCCTCACCCTCTCTTACGGTTAATGCGCAGGTGCAGTTGGCAGTTAGGAAAGCAAATGCAATGCTAACGTTTATTTCAAGAGAGTGAGAATACAAGGGCGGAGACATACTGCTGAGAATGTAATGGGCTATGGTCAGGCAGCATTTGGATTATTGTGAGCTGTTCTGGGGAAGGATCTACGGGTGTTGGACATGATCTAGCCTGGGAATGATGGCTTGTCATATGAGCGGCAGTTGAGGGCTCTATGTCTGTACTCAATGGAATTTAGAAGAATAGGAAGGGGCGCAACTGTTTGAAACTGATCGATTACTGCATCAATTTATACAGTTAGAGTATAGAAGATATTTCCACTAGTTTTAGAGACTAAGACAAAATGGCACAGTTTCAGAGTGAAGAGATAGGCTGAATGGCCTTAATCTATTGCTATATCTCATGCCCTTATGGTCATACAGTCTATTATTCAGTGCAGAATTGTAAATATCAGACCTACTCTTGTAACCCTTGTATCTGTATGTTGATTTGACTTCACCCTCTGGTCAATGGTAACCCATGTAATATGAATGCTGGGATGATTCAGTGTCAGCTAGAAGCGCAGTAATATGTTGAATATAAGCTGCTACCCGTGACTCTCATCTGGCGGGAGTACATTGTCTCTACAATGATTGACATTTTCAGTCTGGTTATTTTGAAGGATCGATCCTGCTACGCTAATATTGTTGAATTTAACAAAACAGATGAAATTTATCACAGCGCTCAGCAATAATATTTCATGGAACACTGATCACCCTTCTAATAACAGAAAGGTCTAAAATGTTCATCATCAGAAACACTGCTTTCCTGTTCATGTTCAAATCAGACAACCTGTCCCATGGAGGTGCTCAAATTGGGACTACTTAAACTTTTGTTGTGGTTCTGTTCACCGAGCTGGGAATTTGTGTTGCAGACATTTCCTCCCCTGTCTAGGTGACATTCTTAGTGCTTGGGAGCCTCCTGTGAAGCACTTCTGTGATGTTTCCTCCGGCATTTATTGTGGCTTGTCTCTGCCGCTTCCGGTTGTCAGTTCCAGCTGTCCACTGCAGTGGCTGGTATATTGGGTCAAGGTGGATCTGCTTATTGATTGAATCTGTGGATGAGTGCCATGTCTCTGGGAACTCCCTGGCTGTTCTCTGTTTGGCTTGTCCTATAATAGTAGTGTTGTCCCAGTCAAATTCATGTTGCTTGTCATCTGCGTGTGTAGCTACTAAGGATAGCTGGTCGTGTCGTTTAATAGCTATTTGGTGTTCATGGATGCGGGTCGTTAGCTTTCTTCCTGTTTGTCCTATGCAGTGTTTTGTGCAGTCCTTGCATGGGATTTTGTACACTACATTTTTTTTTGCTCATGCTGGATATCGGGTCTTTCGTCCTGGTGAGTTTTGTCTGAGAGTGGCTGTTGGTTTGTGTGCTGTTATTAGTCCTAGTGGTCGCAGTAGTCTGGCTGTCAGTCAGGAAATGCTCCTGATGTATGGTAGTGTGGCCAGTCCTTTGGGTTGTGGCATGTCCTCGTTCCGTTGTCTTTCCCTTAGGCATCTGTTGATATGAACAAATATGTGAACAAATCAACGGCACACCCATGGGCTAACCCATCTCTGGACTCATAGCAGAAGCGGTAATGCAAAAGTTAGAATTAACAGTCTTACCGCAAATTCAACCCAAACTCTGGGTCAAATATGTGGATGACACCTTTGTAATCATTAAAAACACAGAAATAGAGAACTCACACCGGATCTTCAACGCCACACTCACAGGAATCCGATTCACGAGAGAGGAAGAAAAGGACAACCAACTCCCATTCCTAGACGTGATGGTATAGAGAACACCTAACGGAGAATTCAGCACAAAAATATACAGGAAAGCCACACACAAAGACCAAGTCCTGAACTATAAAAGCAACCACCCCAACACACACAAAAGAAGTTGCATCAAGACACTATTCAAAAGGGCCACAACACACTGCAGCACACCAGAACTGCAAAAAGAGGAAGAACACCTCTTTTCTGTATCTGTTTCGCCAAAAACAGATACCCCCGCAATTTCATCAATAGAATGAGGACATGCCACAACAATAGTACTAGCCACACTACCATACATCAAAAACATTTCAAAACTGACAGCCAGACTACTGAGACCACTAGGACTAATAACAGCACACAAACCAACAGCCACTCTCAGACAACAACTCACCAGAACGAAGGACCCGATACCTAGCATGAGCAAAACCAACGTAGTGTACAAAGTCCCATGCAAGGACTGCACAAAACACTACATAGGACAAACAGGAAGACAGCTAACGATCCGCATCTATGAACACCAACTAGCCACGAAACGACATGACCAGCTATCCTTAGTAGCTACACACGCAGATGACAAGCAACACGAATTCGACTGGGACAACACTACTATTATAGGAGAAGTCAAACAGAGAACAGCCAGGGAATTCCTAGAGACATGGCACTCATCCACAGATTCAATCAATAAGCACATCGACTTGGACCCAATATACCGACCACTGCAGCGGACAGCTGGAACTGACAACCGGAAGCGGCAGAGACAAACCACTATAAATGCCGGAGGAAAGATCACAGAAGCGCTTCACAGGAGGGTCCCAAGCACTGAGGATGTCACCGAGACAGGGGACAAAACGTCTGCAACACAAATTCCCACCTCGGCAAACAGAACCACAACAACGAGCAACCGAGCTACAAATATTCTCCCAAACTTTCTTAAACGTTTGTTTTCGATATGGGAATCGCTGGATGGGTGCATCATTTCTTGTCCATCCCTAGTTGTCCCTTAGAGAAGGTGGTGCTGAGCTGCCTTCTTGTACCAATCCACCTGTTGTGCGTTGAACCACAATGCTATGAGGGAGGGAATTACAGGGTTTTGACCCAGCAACAGTGAAAGAATTGTGATATATTTCCAACTCAGGGTGTTGACTGGTTTGGAGGAGAGGTTGAAGGCGGTGGTGTTTGCCAAAGCCTGCTGCCTTTGTCATTCTAGATGGAAGTGCTCGTAGGATTGGAAGGTGCTGTCTGAGGATCTTTGGAGAATTTCTGCAGTGCATCTTGTAGATAGTACACACTGCTGCCACTGAGACTTGGAGGTGAAAGGTGCGAATGCTTGTGGATGTGGTGCCAAGCAATTGGGCTGCTTTGTCCTGGATGGTGTCAAGCTTCTTTACTGTCATTGTGGCTGCACTCATTCAGGCAACTCGGGAGTATTCCATTTCAGTCCTGACTTGTGCCTTCTGGATGGTTGACACGTTTTGGGAAGACAGGAGGTGAGTTACTCACGGAGTATTCCTATCCTCTGATAAGCTCTTATATTTATGTGGCGAGTCCAGTTGAATTTCTGGTCAATGGTAACCGCAAGTGCATTGATAGGGGTGGGGTGGGGAATTTAGTGACAAATATGCTGCTGATTACCAAGTGTTTATATTGTCTCTTACTGGCGATGGTTGTTGTCTGGCAGTTTTGTGATGCGAATGTTACTTTCCACTTGTCAGCCCAAGTCTGGAGATTGTCCAGATCATGTTGCCTTTAGGCATGGACTGCTTCAGTATCTGAGCATTTGGGAATGGTGCTGGACATTGTGCAGTCATTGTCAAATATCCCTATTCTGACGTTATGATGGAGAGAAGGCCATTGATGAAGCCACTGAAGATGTTTGGACCTAGGTTTCATCCGGAGGGCAACTGAAGATGTTACGTAGTATGGTGATGAAACGTCTGTAAATGAACATTCCAGTTCATGGAGCAAACCAACATCTACATTATCCAGAGGGACTACTGCAGAGATGTTCTGGAACGGAGATGACTGACCTCCAACAACAATTACCATTTTCCTATCTGTCAGGTATGACACCAATAATGGAGTGTTGGCCGTGATACCTTTTTTGCTGGTGTTCCTTGATGCCATATTTGAAAGTATGCAGCCTTGATGTCAAAGGCTGGAATTCAGTTCCTATTTTTATGTTTGAACCAAGGCTGTGACGAGTTCAGGAGCTGAGTGACCCTGGCAAAACCCAAACGGGGCGTCACTGAGCAGGTTATTGCTGAGCAGGTGCTGCTTGATAACACTATTGATGACAACTTCGTTCATTTTACTGATGATGGAGAGTGCACTGATGAGGCGGTATTTGGCCAGGTTGAATTTGTTCTGCGTTTTATGAACAGAACATACTTGAGCAGCTTTTCCCATTGTCACTTTGTAACCGTAGTGGAACAACTTGGCTAGGGAAGCGGGAAATTCTGGAGTACAAGTCTTCAGGGCTATTGTCGGCATGTTATCAGGGGTTATAGCCTTTGCAGTATCCAGTACCTTCAATCGTTTCTTGATATCAGTCAATCGAACTTGCTGAAGACTGCTATCTGTAATGATGGGGACCACGGGGGGAGGTCGAAATGGATCATTCACTCGAAACTTCTGACTGAAGAATTCGGCGAAAGCTTCAACCTTATCTTTTGCACTGATGTGCTGGGCTCTTCCATCATTGAGGATGGAGCTATTTGTGGAGATTTCTACTCTAGTGAGTTGTTTAATCGTCCAACCCCATCCAGTATCATATTAGGAGGACTGCCGAGCTTAAATCTGATGCATTCATTGTGTGGTAGCTCAGTTCAGTCTGTCCCTTGCTGTTTATGTTATTTGGCACGCAAGTATTTCTGTTTGGAAGCTTCAGCAGATTAACATTTCATCTTTGTATATTCCTGGTTCTGCTCCTGTCATGCCCTCCTGCATTCTCCATTGAACCAGAGTTGATTGTCTGGCTTGATGGTAATGGTTGAGTGGGGGATATGATAGGCAATGACATTACAATTAGTGCTTGAGTACAGTTCTGCTGCTATTGATGGCCCACAGTGTATTATGGACGCTCAGTCTTGAGTTGCTGGATCTCTTCAAAGTCTGTGCCATTTAGCATGGCAATATGGCCACAGAACACAATAGAGTTTATTCTGAATGTGACCTTGAGACTTTTACCGACACTGTCATGGGCAGATACATCTGCAGTTGGTAGATTGGTAAGGATGAGGTCATGTATGATTTTTTTTCCCTCTTGTTCCTTCCCTCACCACCTGCTGCCGACCGAATCTAGAATCTATGTCCTTTAGGACCCGACCAACGTGATCAGTAGTACTGCTGCAAACCATTCTTGGTGGTCAACTTTGAAATCTCCCAGCCAGAATATAACTTTGTGCCCTTTCCACAGTCAGCGCTTTCTCCAAGTGTTGTTTAACATGGAGGAGCACTGATTCAGATGTCGAACGATGTTACGTTGTAATCAATAAGAGACATCTTTCTCCATGTTTAATCTGAATCCATGGGACTTCATTGGGTCTGGAGTCAATTTTGGGGCCTCCCAGAGCAAATACCTCCCGACAGTATCTCACTGAGGTGCCCATCTGCTGGACCAGTCCTTCCTTTGGGCAGGATATATCCAGGAATGGTGATGGTGGTGTTTGGGTTATTTCTGTAAGGTATGCTGCCGTGAGTATGACTATGTCAGGCTGTTGCTTGACTAGTCTGTAAGGCAGTTGTCCCAATTTTGGCGCTACCCCTTAGATGATAGTAAGAAAGATTTTGGAGGTTCTACAGTGATATTTCTAATGTTGATTTTTCCAATGCAGAGTTTGATGCCAGTTGGTCCAGCCAGTTTCATTTCTTTGAAACTTTGTAATGATTGGTACAACTGAATGACTCACTAGACCATTTCACGGGGCGATTGAGAGTCACTGACATTGCTGTGGGTCTGGAGTTGCATGTCAGCCAGACCAGGTGAGGATGGATGGATATTAGAGATCTAGATATTCTGAATGCTTTCCTTTTCATAGGTAGATTCTTAATTCTAGGGATATTTTAAAATGATTGAATTGAATTTCCGCCATCTACAGTGGCGGGATTCGAACCTGGCTCCAAAGAACAGGAGCTGATTTTCTGGATTGATAATCTATTGGTAATACCATGAGGCCTACTTGGAACCATATGTTCTACTCAACTGCCAATTCTTGTGTTACCCTGTTTTTCATTCATTATGTTATTCTGTAATCTCATCCATCATTAAATCCTGATTCAAATACACAGTCATGAACGTCCTCTCGACTGCTTGGATTTCATTCAATCTGCTTCGTTTGAACAGACATTTCAAGGCAGCTGCACATCAGAAAAGAACAGGAAGGAAGAATGGTTGACTGTGCACTGTAAGTGCACCAGACCAGCATGTCTGTCCAGGCACCAAAAGTATTTATTGTGGGTCAGAGAACCTCAGAATTATTAGAGCACAGGTGGAGGCCATTCATCCAATCGAGGTGCCACAAGCTCTCCAACAGCACAAACAGAGATAGAAAGAGTGTGTGGAGATAGATGGTGTGTGAGAGAAATAAACAGAGAGAAAGAATTTGAAGTGAGATAAACTGAGAGAGGATAGAAAGGGGAGTGACTAACTAAGTGAGAGAGGTGTTAGATGAGTTTGAAGTTAGACAGATCAGAAGACCACATTAGAGTATATAAATATGGGCAGACAGAAATTAGAAGTTTTATTTAGAAATTCCTCTGGACTGTAAGCCCTTTGTCTGGGCGCCATATCCTGTCAGCACTATGCTGATACTGGCTGTCATCCCAGAATATTTTTTACCAATAATATCACGTAATTTACTAACAACTAAACAAAACCCATTAGGCCAATACATTGGTTCCATGCGGAAAGCAAAGTTTTTAGATAGACTGTGCCAAGAGCAACAGGAAATGATGACACCCCTTCCCCCCAACCCCCGGTACTGTATGAGAGACTAGGCCAGAGAATCTCAGTGAGGGGACTCACTAACTGAGGGGAAATACGCATCTCAGCTGTGGGTGAAATAATAATCGATAAAGTTTGCACACCACTTACCTAGTTTTGTAATCCTCATTTCAATTTATATAGCACACTATCAGGTGTGCATTCTATCAAGCTTATCTCTTTGTACTTCGCATATATTGGTATTTGCAGAAAATCATGTTGTTTCTGTATTTTATATTGCATGAATGCATTTCTTTAATATTGTCTCTGCTATTTCCTCATTGTAAATGTATCCTTGAATCTGTTCTTCATATGAGTTATAAAGAGTAACGTTCCAATACTGGTGAATGGAGAACATCACTGTCCCTCTACCCACTCTCAACAACCATGTCCCCCAGTCCTCTCCATCTTCTGTCTTTCCCCAATGTCATAATCACAATGTAATTGAAGTCCATCAGATTACACTTCACCACAGTTCGTTAACATGGATAACATCAAAAACATAACCCACACCTGCCATCTCTGATTCTGGAATAACAATCTGAATTATGTTTGTCGCTTACAATTCTCTGTTAACATATCCATGCCATGTTATAACAAACCTACGTTTTCTTAGGCACACTTTGCCATCAGAGCATGGACGAAAGATTGTCTCTCAATGTTTTACAGATATTGCAATGACTGATCTGTAGTTACAGGATTTATTTCTCTATTTATGAGCAGAGAATCATGTTTTTGTTCCGTCAAGCCTCTGGCATTACTTTCATGTCCAAGGTAGACTAAATGATTGCACACAATCATCTGCTATCTTCAACATTCATTCCTTCAGTCACATTCACATATCACACCAGAAAGCATAAAGGTTCAAAGTTATTTTGAACTTTAATAAAATACTATTGAATTGCATTCGGTTAACTGGAGTTATTTGTTCAGCAATTGTGATTGTGTCAGTCTCCGTGAGTCCTAATCATTCTGAGAGAGTTTCTCTCTTCTATCAATAATGGAATGCTTTCAGTGTTTTATCCCATAGTATGAGCAGGAGCATAATCCACACCAGTAACAGGGATCAGCAGCTCCAGAGAGGTGGAGGAGAGATCAGTCTGTGAGAACATTAGACTGCACTGTTCCAACAATGGACAGGAGTTTATCCTATGGTGTTTACTGGCTTTCCCAGCCGTGGATATCATTAGCATATCAGATTGAAGATGCACTGATGGTTATTCAAGCTGGTTACTATCATATTCTTGCTATAGTTGGTGTTCCTGGTAAGTCACTCTGTCTGTCGACTGAACTGAATTGATGCTGATGATGTGTAAATTTTGGAAAGGTGCAAGTCAACTTTTTCAGTTCCAATCAAAGATTACATTCCTTGGAAGTAATAACGAGCAAATTATTATTGACAAATTACTCCCAATATGTGAGGATGAAACACACTGTTCTCAACCTTCTTGATTCATTTTCTCCTGCAAAGTTTACATCTCCATATCATCCCCACATACAAATCCTGTCCAGTACAAACATTAAGATGTCCCAGTATCCTCCTCAGCCTCAGTGCAACTTCTGAATAAACCATTGTTTGCGCCTTTGTTAATTCTGGATACATGTTTCAAGCCCCTTCTTAACACGTGTGCGTTGCAAAATAATTGAACTTGAGATGTTTAACTTTTTCACTGTACAGAATCTGAAAGATGGGAAGATAGTATATGGTGGTCACTTCATTGGCTTGTAATCTAGATGCACAGAATAGCAATCTGTTGATACCGGCTTGCCTGATGTCCATTAGAGAAGGCAATGGGCCATACTTCCCTGGTCAGGTCTCTGTATAACTGCAAATTTACAGCGGTTTGTTTTACTCTTTCCTGATATGTGGAACAGCTGAACCAACCATTCAGTTCAAGCCTGACCAGGGCTGCACACATCCCGTGAGGGAAAAACGAAAGTGAAGGCAGCTCCCTTCCTCTCCCTGTTTCCCATATTCCGACACCTGATTACCATTCAGGTAGATGGCCATACACTGTTTTAGCTGTATTCTTTGTGATTGAGTCTCTCCTTGGGAGTGATGTCCATCTCGATAGGCACCTCTGGTTCTGGCTTTATTGATGCTGACCGACAGATGTAAGGATATTTGACTTTCCACATCAGTGGTAATGCATTGTAAATGAATGGTTTCCTTTGTCACATGAAGGAAACGGAGCCAGCTAAGTGAGGGAAATGAATTATTGTGATCAAACTTGAGAGTTTCTTTTTGAGGCAGTATTTGGGGTATTGTGGACAGATTTTCTCTCCTTTATAAGGAGTGATCTCCTTACCACAGAGAGAGCGAATAGGGGTTCCAACAGATTAATCCCTGGGATGATGGCACCATGAGGATCTGTAGTGCTTTCAGAGAATAAGAGATGATTGCATTGAACACTGAGTGGGATGGGTAAGCACTAATTGCATTTAAACAGATAATGAGAAGGTGATAAATACCATGTCTGCTGTTTCACTCAGGATGCATGATTCTGGATAGTGTAAGTGCCTCTGAGGACGTTACGCCCACCCACCTCAACCTGCACTCCCCATGGTGATTGAGAGAATCAGAGAAGTCCAGGTTTTGAATAAACTCTCACCACATTAATACAGTCCAATTGGTGTGTGATCCTGCACTGAATGTCATATTAACCACCACCCTGACGGCAGCCACAGTACCTTCATTCTAAAGCAGTTAACTATTCACACCAGCTACTGACATTCATGAAGAAAATGAATCCATCTTTTCAGAGATGCAAAGTGACTCCTTCAGGTTTCGAATATAAGTCTATAAGATACAGGAGCAGAAATTAGGCCAGTTAGCGCGTTGAGTCTCCCCATCATGCAATAATCGCTGATAGGTTTCTCAAACCCATTCTCCAGCCTTCTCCTCGTAATTCTTCATCCCTTGGATAATCAAGAACCTATCTATCTCCGTCTCAAATATACTTAATGACCTGGCCCCCACTGCCATCTGTGGCAATACATTTCAAAGATTCGCCATTCGCTGGTTAAAGACATTTCTCCTTATCACTGTTCTAAAAGACGTTCCCTTTCACCAAAGTCTTTGTCCTCGACCTCTTGTCCAATAGAAACATCTTACCAACATCAACTCTGTCCCGGTAATTCAGCATCCTGCGCTTCCATTACTTTCCTTCTCATCCTTCTAAACTTTACCGAGGATAGATCCAGAGCCCAAAAACATTCATCATACGATAAACTTTTCATTCCTATGACCATTCTCGTGAAACTATTCTGCACAAGCTCCAGAGCCACTACATCCTTCCTGAGATATGGGGCTCAACATTTCGCACAATACTCCAAATGTGCTCTGACCAGAGATGTAAACAACCTGTTTTATATTCAATTTCTCTCATAGTAAATGCCATCAATAATAAATCCAATTGTCCTCCTGACTACTGCCTCAACCTGCAAGCTTACCTTGAGAGAACCCTGTAGTAGAACACCCAATTCCCTTTGCACTTAAGATTTCTGAATTTTCTCCCCAATTAAAAAAAATAGACCATGCCTCTATTCTTCATGCCAAAGTGAATGACCACACACTTTCCAACGATGGAATGCATCTGCCAATCTCCTTCTTCAGTCTCTCCGCCTCCTCAATACGGCACAGTCCATCTGCCTATCTATGAATCGTCTGCAATCTTAGCCAGAGTACACTCAGTTCCAACATCTAGATTATTAACGTAACAAGTAAAAAGTTACGATTCCAATACTGAGCCTCGTAAATCACCACTTGTCACCTACTGCCATCCTGAGAAGGACTATTCCATCCCCACTCTCTGTTTTTTGGCAGACAGGCAAGCTTTCATTCATGCTACTACCTTGCCTCGAACACCACGGACCCGAAATGTACTCAGTCATCTCCTGTGTGACACATTGTCAAAGGCCTTCTTGAAATCCAGGTAGATAACATCCATTGCCTGTGCTTGATCAAGCCTGCTCATTTCCTCTTCAAATAATTCCAACAGATTTTCAGGCATGATCTTCCCTTGATGAAACCAAAGTGATTTTGCCCTATTTTACCAAACACTTTGAAGTATTCAGAAACCTCATCCTTCACAATGGATTCCAGGATCTCACCCACGACCGAAGTTAAGCTATTAATTGTGGATTTCTTTTTGTCTTTTTCCTCACTCCCTTGTTACAATGGGGTGTCACGTTAGTGGGTTTCCAGTGTTCTGGGATCGTTCCTTACTCTAGTGATTCTTGAAAGATCACCACTATCTCTCCACATCCTTATATATCTGGGATGAAGTCCATCCGGTCCAGAATATTTAACCACCTACAGGCCATTCAGATTTTTCTCGCATGCTATCCATACTGGTGGCCAGCATACTCAGCTCTGGCCCCTCGCTATCTTGAATGTTAAGGTATTACTCATATCTTCCACAGTTACCTCATTTTTCAGTTCCTCAGCCTTTTCTTATTTACCACTACGACCTCTCCAGTATCATTTGCCAGCAGTCCAATTTAAATATTGAAAGAAGCTCTTACAGACTTCCTTTATATTAGTGGGTCGTTTACCCCCATATTTACTAATCTCCCTCCTTTTTTATTTTGTTTGCCCTCTGTTTTGTCTATGTAAGCTTCTCAATCCTCTGGTTTCCCACTGACCCTCGCCACTTTATAGGCATTTTCATTTAATTCTATGCTGTCCCTGACTTCCCTAGTCAGCGATGGTTGCCTCATCCTCCCTGTACCATGCCTCTTTTTCCTCAGGATAATTCTCTGCTGCATCCTGAATTACCTCAAAAATCTCCTATCATTGCTGTTCCACTGTCTTTCCTTCTGGGCCCGTCTCCCAGTTAATTCTATCCAGCTCCTCTCTCATGCCTCTGTAATTGCCTTTATTCAGCTGTAATACCATTACCTCTGATTCTAACTTCTCCATCTGAAATTGCAGAATAAATTCAATCATATTATGATCACTGCCTCCTATTATTTCCTTCATCTTATGCTCCCCTCATCTAATCTGCTTGCACAAGCTGCGACAAAAAGCCATCTCATAGACATTCTACAAAATCCTTTTCCTGCAAAGCAGTATCAAACTGAATTCCCAGTCCACCTGCATAATGAAATCCCACATGATCACTGTAAAGTCGCCTTTCCTACAGATGTTTCTATCTCCAGGTGTATCGTGCACCCCAGATCCTGACTACTGTTTGGAGGCCTGTACATAACTTCAATTGCATTTTTTTTCACCTTTTTGAGTCCCCAATTCTACCGGCACAGATTCTGCACCATCTGATGTTACTTAATTTCTTCTAATTGATTCAATTCCATTTCATATTAATGAGAACCATCTGTCTTTCTGCCCACCTGCCTATCATTTCGACAGGATTGATATCCTTGAATATTCAGCTCCCAATCCTGATCCTCTTGCAGTGACGTCACTGTGATGCTCTCCACGTCATACCTGCCAATTTGTGTATGCGTCACAAGCTTATTTACATTATTCCTTCCACTGCTTGGGTTCCGATATAACAGTTCAGTTCTGTATTTACCGTCCCTCTTCTCATTGTCATTTGTTTGTCCAGCCCATTAGTACCTACATGAACCCTCCCACTCCAAGTTCGTCTGCACCCCAGATGACATATCCCAAGCTCAAGCACCAGGTAGGCGACACAACCTTCAGGACTCTCAATCCTGGTCACACAGGATACAATCTATGCCTCTAAGTGTACTATCCGCAATTATCCATAATTGGGCAACATAGAACATAGTACAATACAGCACAGAACAGGCCCTTCAGCCCACTATGTTGTGCCAAAAACATTTCTCCTAGCTTAAGCACCTATCCATGTACCTATTCAATTGCCGCTTAAAGCTCACCAATGATCCTGACTCTGCAACTGCCACAGGCAGCGCATTCCATGCCCCCACCACTCTCTGGATAAAGAACCTACCCTTGACATTCTCCATATACTTCCACCTTTCACTTTAAATTTATGTTCACTTGTAACACTCTGCTGTACCCGTGGAAAAAGTCTCGGAGTGTCTACTCTATCTATTCCCCTGATCATCTTATAAACCTCTATCAAGTCACCCCTCATCCTTCGCCGTTCAAATAAGAAAAGGCCTAGCACTCTCCACTGATCCTCATAAGACCTATTCTCCACTCCAGGCAATGTCCTTGTTAATCTCCTATGCACCCTCTCCAAAACTTCCACATCTTTCCTAAAGTGAGGCGACCAGAACTGCACACAGTACTCTAAATGTGGCCTTACCAAGGTCCTGTACAGCTGAAACATCACCTCACGACTCTTGAATTCAATCCCTCTGCGAATGAACGCTAATACACCAAAGGCCTTTTTACAAGCTCTATCCACCTAAGTGGCAACTTTCAAAGAGCTATAAACATAGACTCCAAGATCCCTCTGCTCCTCCACCTTACTAAGAACGCTACCGTTAACCCTGTATTCTGCATTCTTATTTGTCATTCCAAAATGGACAACCTCACATTTGACAGAGTTGAACTCCATCTGCCACTCCTCAGCCCAACTCTGCATCATATCTAAGTTCCTTTGCAGCTGACAACAGCTCTCCTCACTATCTACAACTCCACCAATCGTCATATCGTCTGCAAATTTACTGACCCACCCATCGACTCCCTCTTCCAAGTCATTAATAAAAGTTACAAACAGCAGAGGCCCCGGAACTGATCCATGTGGGACTCTACTTGTAACTGGGCTCCAGGCTGAATATTTACAATCTACCACCACTCACTGACTTCAACCAGTGACCCGTTCTCTATCCAACTAGCCAAATTTCACATTATCCCATGCCTCCTGACTTTCTGCATAAGCCTACCAAGAGGAACCTTAGCAAATGCCTTGCTAAAATCCATGTACACTACATCCACTGCTCTACCCTCAAACACATGCGTTGTTACCTTCTCAAAGTATTCAATAAGACTTGTAAGGCAATATCTACCCCTCACAAATCCGTGCTGGCTGTCCCTAATCAAGCAGTGTCTTTCCAGTTACTCATAAATCCTATCCCTCAGTACCCTTTCCATTGCTTTGCCTACCACCGAGGTAAGACGAACTGGCCTGTAATTCCCGGGGTTATCCCTATTCCCTTTTTTGAATAGGGGCACAACTTTCGCCACTCTCCAGTCCCCTGGTACTACCCCCGTTGACAGTGAAGACGGTAAGATCATTGCCAACGGCTGTGCAATTTCCTCTCTTGCTTCCCACATAATCCTAGGATATATCTTGTCAGGCCCGGGGGACTTGTCTATCCTCAAATTTTTCAAAATGTCCAACACACCTTCCTTCCTAACAAGTATCTCCTCTAGCTTACCAGTCCGTTTCATACGCTCCTCTTCAACAATGCGGTCCCTCTCATTTGTAAATACTGAAGGAAAGTACTCATTCAAGACCTCTCCTATCTCTTCCAACTCAATACACAGTCTCCCACAACCGTCCTCGATCGGACCTACTCTCGTTCTCGTCATTTGCGTGTTTTTCACATACGCAGAAAAGGTCTTGGGGTTATCCTTGATCCTACCCACCAAAGATTTTTCATGCCCTCTCTTAGCTCTCCTAATCCCTTTTTTCAGCTCCCTGCTGGCTATCTGATATCCCTCCAAAGCTCTGTCTGAACCTTGTTTCCTCATCCTTCTATAAGCCTCCTTTTTCCTATTTACTAGACATTCAACCTCCCTCATCAACCAAGGTTTCCTCACACGACCATCTCTTTCCTGCCTGACAGGTGCATACACATCAAGGACATGTCGTATCTGTTCCTTGAAAAAGTTCTACATTTCAATGACATCCTTCCCTGACAGCCTATGCTCCCAACTTATGCTCCTCAGATCTTGTCTTGCGGCATCGTATTTACCCTTCCCCCAATTGTAAAACCAACCCTGTTGCACGCACCTACCTCTCTCCAAAACCAAGGTGAAAGCCATAGAATTGTGGTCACCATCACCAAAATGCTCACCCACTAACAAGCCCATCACTTGGTTGTTACCAAGTACCAAATTCAATATGGCCTCCCGTAAGGTCGGACAATCTACACACTGAATTGGAAAGCTTCCTGGAGACACTGCACAAATACCGCTCCGTCCAATCAACTTGATCTACAGAACTTCCAATCAATATTTGGGAGGTTGAAATCGCCCATGACTACTACCCTGTCGCTTCTGCACCTTTCCAAAATCTGTTTCCTAATCTGTTTCCCAATCTGTTTCTCCACATCTCCGCTGCTATTGGGGGGTCTATAGTAAACACCCAACATGGTGACTGCTCCTTTCCTATTTCTGACTTCAGCCCATATTACTTCCAAACGCAGATCCCCCTCGAACTGCCTTTCTGCAGCCATTATACCATTTCTAATTAGCAACGCCACACGCCCTCCTTTTTTACCACCCTCCTAAATCTTACTGAAATATCTGTAACCAGGAACATCCAACAACCATTCCTGTCCCTCTTCTCTCCACGTTTCCGTGATGGCCACAACACTGTACTCCCAAGTACCAATCCATGCCTTAAGTTCACCCACCTTATTTCTGAGACTCCTTGCGTTGAAGTATGCGCACTTGAACCCATCTCTGTGTCTGCAAGTATTCCCTGTCAGTGCTACCTTCTCCACAGCCTCCCTACATTCTTGGACATCCTGAAAAAACAGCTAACCTACTTTATGGACGACACGTCCGGATCCCATCCCTCTGCCAAATAAATTTAACTCCCCCCCCCACCTCCAGAAGCGTGCTAGCAAACCTACCTCCCAGAATATTGGTGCTTTTCTGGTTCAGGTGCATCTCGTCCTGCTTGTACAGGTCCCACCTTCCCCAGAATTCAGTCCAGTTGTCCAAACACCTGAATCCTTCCCTGCTATACCATCCTTGCAGCCACGTGTTCAACTTCACTCTCTCCCTATTAATTACCTCACTGTCATGTGGCACCGTCAACAACCCAGAGATGACGGTTGTGTGCACAGCAATGCTGCCTCGCAGTGATAGATACTCGGGTTCAATTCCAATCTCTCGAATCTGTCTGTGTGTACGTTGTACATTCTTCCCGTGTCTGCATTGGGATCATTAACTCCTTTCTCTCTCCACAGGATTTCTCTGTATTTACTTCAGATTTCTACAATCTACAATATATTTCCTTACATTTCAAGGAGAAATGCAGTAAATGTGGCAGCTTTTGTAAAAGCAGCCATGATTCTCGTGTTCCCTGGGTGTTTAGGAATCTTGGTGAATGCAGTGTCCCTGGATACGCATTCCATCTCTTTCAGGCCCTCAGTCCATCCATACTGCATGCAGCCTTTCCTTTGCCAAACCTGGGACTCCCCACACCCCATTGCCTGGCACTAGATACTCCCTTCACAAGACAGTGCACACAATGACACTGGGCACTCTCTTACCCGCTGGGGATGCTGGGTAAAGACCCTGCCGTTGAAAGGAACAGAATAATTAAAATCCAAATTAATAGCAAATCAGAGTAAACAGGCTGAATGACATCCATCTGCTCTCTCATTTTGTAGTCTTCTGTTTATCCTCGTCAATCTGCAAATAAGTGGTTCATATATCTATCTTGTCAAACAGGTTTGGTGGAGGTGATAGATATCAGATCCTCTGGCCATTGGACTGAGTCTGTGGGCTCCACCTTCCTGGTAAATGAGGTCAAACTTACGTTTTTATAATCACGTCTATCCACTTTAAAGAAAAGGCCTTGCTCGAGTTGTGCTGAAAGGATATTTGAATTTTGGAGACGCTAGAATATGTCACGTACGAGTGAGATTAGGAATAGGAAGGTAGTATAGTTATATATACCGCCAAAACGCTGGTAGCACTTCTGATATGTGGATGATTGGGATTGCCGACTCGGTGGGATATAGCCAAGGAGGACAGGATGGACCTGAAGTAGCAGCAAGCTTTGATGTGTAGATCTTTGGTTTTCCCGGGTCAGTAGGATATACACAAGTAGGACGGGATGGATCTGAACAGGCAGCAATCTCCGATATGTGGATCCACTGGGATTCCCAGGTCGGTAGGATTAGCATAAGAAGGACGGAATGGTCCTGTACTGGCGGCAAGGTCCTGGTTGGCAGGTTTGCTATTGTCACTCCGGAGGGTTTAAACTAGTGTGGCACTGTGGAGTGGGAACCAGAGCAGTCGGTCCACAATACAGTGACTGATGAGGAATTGGAGACTAAAACCAGTGCATCTAAAACCAACAACAAAGAAGGAGAGGGCACTGAACACAACGGGACTGGCAACCTGAAGTGTTATTAATTTCATGTGAGGAATCTGGCAGGTAAGTTCTTGGAGATTGTATGAGTATATATAACTACAATGTAAATATTACCAAGAATTCGTGAGAGAAGGGCAAGAGAGCATCAATCCATTGGGTCCAGAAATACTTGCTGAATATGCAGTGAGTGGCTGGAGACAGTCGTTTAAAGTGAAATAATTATCCAGCACTCTATCGAAATCAGACCATGTGTAATGCAAGGTACAGATTGAAGTGACAAAGGAGGAAACTGGAATTGTCTGTCTACAATCGTTTCTGCTTTACTGATAGTCTTTTGTAATCTCCTGTCACTGGAAAATAGCAGCAGAAAGTACTTCAGGGAAACTCAAACTACATATCAGGTAAGTATCCAATGTGTTTGGTGGAAGTGTATTTATTTCAATGCAAGGGTTATTATGGGTAAACAGTTGAATTTAGAGCCTGAATCGCTACATGGGACTACGATGTTGCAAACATTATAGGGACTTTGCTGAGAACGAGGCAGGACTGGCTGCTCAACTTTCCAGGGTTTTGTTCTTTTCGATGATATAGAGGGGAAGCTAAAAGAAGGGGAGGAGTTGCATTATTAATCAGGGAGTTTGTTACATCTGCACTTAGGAGGTATTGGAAGGCTCATCTTCTGAGGCAACATGGAGAGAGCTCAAGATATGATGGATGCATGTGTTAGGATTATACTGCAGTCCCTCCAACTGCCACCGAGAAATTGAGGAACAAATATGTCGGCCGATTATGGAGACGTGAGTTGCCATAGTGAGGGACTTTAGCATCCCCAATATTGACTGGGAATCCTTTACAGCAAGAGGCTTAGACGGAGTAGAATTTCTTAAGCGCACCCAAGAAAGTCATTTGCAGCGGCATGTGGATAGTCCAACTACAACATGGGCCACACTGGACCTCGTAGTAGAAAATGAGCATGTCCACGTGACTGACCATTCATTAGAAGATCATTCTACAAACAGTGATAACGATGCCCTCAGGTTTGAGATAGCTACGATCATGGAATAAGTCAGGATCTTTGGAAGTTAGTAAGTTGGAGGAAGGCCAATCCACATCAGGCAGAAGCGAGGGGCTGTTAATTGGAAGGAGCTGCTGTCAGGAAAATCCACATCTTGCATGGCGGGACTGTTTATTAAATCCTGATTTCAATATCGTCTGGTGAATGTCGTCCCAACTGCTCGAATGTCAATCTATTTTGTTTGAACAGATATTTAGAGGATATTGCATGTCAGAAAACAGGAAGTGATAATGAATGATTGTGCACTGTGTCCTTCGCAGGGCCAGCTTGTTTCTCCAGGCACTGAAAGTCTTTATTGTGGATCAGAGACCCTTAGAATTAATACAGCATAGACGGAGGCAATTTAGCCCATCCTACATCCACAAGCTCTCCAACTGCACTATCCGAAAGCAGAGAGAGTTATTGGAGATACAGAGAGAGAGAGAGATACAGACAGAGACTGACTGTGTGGAAGAAACAGGTGTTAGAAGAAAGTGAACCTGGATAGATCAGGAGTCAGCATGAGGAAAATAGACAGAAGATGGAAATTTTATTTAGATATTCCCCTGGACTGCAAGCCCTTTGTCTAGTGCCATACCCTGTGAGCACTGTGCTGATACTAGCTGTCATCCCAGATCATTTATCTCCAAAAACATCACAGAGCTGGGTTTCTGACAGTTAAACGGAATCCAATAGACCTATTGATTGGTTCCAGGGAGAAAGTGGATTAACTTAGACTGGGCGAACAGCAGCAGGAACTGATAAGCCTCCGAAATACTGTGTGTGGGACTGGACCAGAGAATCTCAGTGAGGGAGATCACTGTCAAAGGGGAAATCAGCATCTCAGCTGTGGGCCGAATACTGATTGATAACGTTTGCACAGCACTTCCATGGTTTTTATAATTCACATTTCATTTTATACAGCTCAAGGTCATGATTGTATTTTACCAATCTTATCTGTTTGTACTTTCCACATTTTGGAATGCACAAGTCATTTTGTACCTGTATTTTGTGTTGCATATGCATATTGAATTATGGAGGAAGAAGGGACTTGTTCTGATGGTATGGTCTTCATGTGAACAATGCTGGGACCAGAGTCCGAACAAATCACGTAATTAGGGCTGCGGTCAGGTCTTTCAACTAATCTTTAGGTTTGGGTGGGATTTCAGTTATAGGGCAAATTAGAAAACTTGAATTCAAAGAGGAGGTAAGAGTGAAGAACGCTGGAGAATTTAATGAAATCTCCAGCACAGGCACAAATAGGACACAGTGTATTGAAAGTGTAAACAATCAAACTTCAAGCACACTGGACAGACAAATGAAACTGAGAGGATGGACAGTTAATATAGGACTGTGAGTGTTATGTCTGCATGCATGCCGTATAAAAAATAAGGTAAATGAGCATGTAGAGCTGATTGAAATTGGCAGACACGTGCTGCAAGGGAATCAGGATTGACAGCTGATGCATTCAAGAGTATGCATCCTATCGAAAAGATAGGTTGAGTCGTGGAGAGTAAGAATGAAAATAAATCAATTGTAAGAATCCTGGTCTCCTTGCTATCGGAAGATTATTGTGAAACTTGAAAGTATTCTGAAAAAGTTACAAGGATTGGACTATTTGAGCTACATGCAGAAGGTGAATAGGCTGTGGCTGTTTGCCCTGAAACGTCAGAGGCTGAGGGGTGACCTTATAGCTGCTTAGAAAATCACAAGGGGCATGCATGGGATAAATAGACAAATTATTTTCCATGGGGTGGGGGATAACTAGAGGGCATAGTTTTAGGTTGAGAAGGGAAAGATTTAAAAGTTACCAAAAGAGCAAGCTTTTTATCATTCACAGGGTGGTGTATGTATATGGAAACAACTGTGGGAGGAAGTGGTGGACACTAGTCCCATTCCAACATTTAAAAGGCATCTGGATGGGTATGCAAAGAGGAGGCGCAAAAAGGATATAGGCTCAGTGCTGGCAAATGGGACTAGATTAGGTTGGGTAATCTGATTGGCATAGACGAGTTGGACTGAAGGATCTGTTTCCATTCTGTTCATCTCTCTGACAGTACAGCTCTCTGACTGTATGACATAAAGTAGGGTCAGATGGCACAAAATCGGTGTGGGTAGAATTGAGGATCCCCAAAGTTTGAAAAAAGAAATATAGAAGTTTAATGAAACCTTTGAGGAGCAGGTGTGCATGCTGGAATGGATAGAGATGGAGGAAGCTGAAGTTCTGAAAATTTTGCCAAACATAAAGATTGATAAGTCGCCAGGCCCTGACCAGATTTGTCCTCGGATGCTTTGGGAAATGAGAAATGCGATTGCTTCACCACTTGCGAAGCTCTTCGCATCCTCACTCTCCACTGCGGACTGGAGACAGGCAAATGTAATTCCTCTCTTCAGGAAGGAAATAGGGAAACCCCGACAATTACATACCAGTAAGTCTCACGTCTGTCGTCTGCAAGGTGTTAGAAAGGATTCTGAGAGATAGATTTATGACCATCTGGAAGAGCATGGCTTGATTGAATGCAGTCAACCCGGTTTTGTGTGGGGAAGGTCATGCCTCACGAATCTTATCGAGTTCTTTGAGGATGAGAATAGAAAAGTTAATGAGGGTCGAGCAGTGGATGTGGTATATATGGACTTTAGCAAGGCATTTGATAAGGTTCCCCATGGTAGGCTCATTCAGAAGATCAGGAGGATGGGATACAGGTGAACTTAGCTGTCTAGATACATAATTGTCTGGCCAACAGAAGACAGTGAGTGGTAGTAGAAGGAAAACATTCTGCCCGGAAGTCAGTGGTGAGTGGTGTTCCACAGGGCTCTGTCCTAGGGCCTCTACTGCTTGTAGTTTTTATTAATGACTTGGATAAGGGGATTGAAGGATGGGTCAGCAAGATTGCAGACGACACAAAGGTTGGAGGTGTCGATCACAATATAGAGGGCTGTTTTAGGCTGCAGCGGGACATTGACAGGATGCAGAGATGGACTGAGAGGTGGCAGATGGAGTTCAACCTGGAAAAACGCGAGGTGATGCATTTTGGTAGGTCGGATTTGAAAGCTGAATACAGGATAAAGTGTAGGATCCTTGGCAGTGTGGAGGAAAAGAGGAATCTTGGTGTGCAGGTATATAGATCCCTTAAAATGGCCACCCCAAGTGGACAGAGTTGTTAAGAAATCATATGGTGTTTTGGCTTTCATTAACAGGGAGATTGAGTTTAAGAATCGTGAGATCTTGTTGCAGCTCTATAAAACTTTGGTTAGACCGCACTTGGAATATTGCATCCAGTTCTGGTCGCCCTATTACAGGAAAGATGTGGATGCTTTGGAGCAGGTTCAGAGGAGGTTTACCAGGATGATGCCTCGACTGGATGGTTTATCTTATGAAGAGAGGTTGACTGAGCTCGGACTTTTTTCATTGGAGAAACGGAGGAAGAGAGGGGACCTAATTGAGATATACAAGATTATGAGAGGCATAGGTAGAGTCAGTAGTGAGAGACTATTTCCCAGGGCAGAAATGGCTAACACGAGGAGTCATAGTTTTAAGCTGGTTGGAGAAAAGTATAGAGGGGATGTCAGAGGCCGGTTCTTTACACAGAGAGTTGTGATAGCATGGAATGTGTTGTCAGCAGCAGTTGTTGAACCGAGGTCATTAGAGATATTTAAGGACTGCTGGACATGCATATGGTTACAGAAATTTGAGGGTGCATGCATGAGGATCAATGGACGGCACAAGATCGTGTGCTGAAGTACCTGTTCTGTGATGTAATGTTCTATATTCTATGTTCTACATGGCGTTATGTACAGGATTCCAAAAAAGTAGACAGGACCTGTATATATACACCAGGAGATAGAAAAGATGCATAGAAAAGGAAAAGTACAGTGGTCATGGAGATTTCCATACACGGGTGGACTGGGAAGATCAGGTTGTGAGTAGTTTGCAGGAAAAATAATTTGTGCAATATCTTCGATAGGGCTTTTTGGAGCAGCTTGTGGTGGAGCCCACTCAGGAACAGGGCAATACTGGATTTAGTGTTGTGCAATGAGGCACACTGTTTTAGAGAACTTAAACTAAGGAACGCGAAGGAAGCAGTAATCATAATATGATTGATTTTATTCTGCAATTTGAGAGGGAGAAGATAGAATGAGAGGTAATGGTATTTCAGCTGTATGAAGTCAACTACAGGGGCATGAGGGAGGAGCTTGGTAGAATCGTCTGGGATGGGTCTAACATGAAAAACAGTAGAACAACAATGGCAGGAGTATCTGCGAGTAATTCAGGAGACACACAGAGATTCTTCCCGAGAAAAAAGAAGGATGGTATAGGGGAGAATGAAGCAACCATGGATGGTTAGGTTACAAATCACACAACACCAGGTTATAGTCCAGCAGGTTTAATCGGAACCACACTAGCTTTCAGGGTGCGGCTCCTTCAATAGGCGTTTGCGTCGAAAGTCAGTGACAGAAGAGCAAGCGTATAATATGACGAAGGGCACAGGAAAATCAGACGATTTGGAAGCTCACAAAGACCAACAGAGGACAACAAAATAATAAATATGGAGGGAGGAGATTATATATGAGGATGTGTTTGCCAGTTAAATCAAGAAAAGTTGGAAGATTTTCTTTAGATATAAAAAAGGCAAAGGCGAGACAAAAATGGACAATGGCACAGTACAGACAGTAGTGGGGAACAAAGAAATGGCCGAGGACACAAATAAATTCCTAATTGTTCAAGAATGTGAAGACGCAATGCTCAGTATGTCACCCATCGCCAAGGCAAACAGCGTAGAAAAGCTAAATGGGCTGAAGATGGATAAATCACCTGGACGGGAATGACTATAACACAGAGTTCAAAGAGAGAAAGCTCAGAGGTAGTGGAGGCGTTAGTGTTGACCTTTCAGGAATCATTAGAATCAGGGAATGTCCCAGAGGACTAGAATAACGCTAATGTAAAATCCCTGTTTACTAAGGGAATAAGGCAGAAGACGGAAAATTACAGACCAAACAGCCTAACCTCAGTCGTGGGTAAGATCCTGGAACCAAATTGGAAGGATAATATTTCTGAATATTTGGAAGTGTATAGAAATATAAGGCAAAGTCAGCATGGTAACATCAAAGGGAGGTCATGCCTGACGCATTTGCTTGAACTTTTTGAGAAAGTAACGATCAGCTTCGTCCCAGGAGCGCCAATGGATACTCTTACCCGGACCACAAGAAGGCTTTTGGCGAGTGCCACACAGAAGACTATTGATTAAGATAAGAGCCCATGGTGACAGAGGCAAAGTGCTAGCATGGATTGAAGTTTGGCTGTTTGGCAAAAAGCAGGCAGTGTGGATAAAATGGTCCTTCGCAGGATGGAAAACGGTGGCAAAATGTATTCTGCAAGACTCAGTGTTCGGACAACTTTTCACATTGTGCATGAATGATCTAGATATGGAACGGAGGCCATTCTGGCTAAGTTTGCAGACATTATAAAGATATCTAGAGGGACAGTTAGCACGCAGGAGGCAAAGAAGCTGCAGAAGGACTTGTACAGGTTAGGAGATGGGCAAAGCAGTGGCAGATGGAGTAAAACATGCGCTAGTATGAGGTCATGCACTTTGGTATGAAGAATAGTGGCACGGGCTATTTTTTAAATGGGGAGAAAATTTAGAAGTCTGAAATGCGAAGAGTCTTGGGAATCCTAGTCCAGGCTTCTCTCACGGTAAACTTGCAAGTTGAGTCAGTAGTTCAGAAGGTAAATACAATGAAGGGATTTATTTCGAGAGGAATTGAAGTTCAAAGCGGGGAGTACTTACAAGGTACTAAAAAGCTCTGGTCAGGCCACATTTAGATTTGGGTCCTTTATCCCAGCAGATGTGTACTGTCCCTGGAGCGTGTTCAGAGGAGATTCACTGGATTGGTCCCAGGAATGAAAATCTTAACTTACGGTGAACGTTTGAGGGCCTGGTTCGATACTCGATGGGGTTTAGAAGGATGAGGGGGAATCTAATTCAAACTTATAGAATACTGAATGACCTGGACAGAGTGGATTTTTGGAAAATGTGTCCATTCGTAGGTAAGACTAGGATCCGAGGCACAGCCATATACCACAGCGAAGACCTTTTAGAACAGAGATAACGAATAACTTCTTCAGACAGAGCATTGTGAGTCTATGGAATTCAGTGCCTCAGAAGGCTGTGGAGGCCAAGTCATTGAGTATATTTAAGACTGCGTAGGATAGGTTTTCGATTGAAAACAGGATCAAAGGTTATGGGGAGAATGGGTTTGAGAAATTTATCAGCTTTGACTGATGTTTGAGCAGACTGGATTTTGAGCTGAATGGTTTAATACACAAAGAGAATGACTTACTAGAACACCAACTATAGCGAGGATGGGATAGTAACCACCTTGAGTAATCCAAAGGATATCTTCGATCCGTGATGTTAATGATATCCAAGGCTGAGAAAAGTAGTAAAAAAAACCCTTGGATAAACTCCTGTTCATTGATGGAACATTCCAGTCAAATGTTCTCAGATTCTGATCTATTGTCTTCTGACCCACCAGTGGAGAGATTGTGGCTGATTCCTATTAAATTTAATTTCGTCAACGTTTCTTGATACCAGCCGGAGCAACTCCGGCCTTGATATCAGGATCGGTCACTCTTACATGAGCTGCTGTATTCACTTTTGTTGAACATACAAATAGGTTATTGTGTATGTTTTGGGAGTGTAACTTTCTCACAGAGAATAGTGAATGTCAGAAATTATCTGATCAAGAGAGTTCCGGGAGCTATATCACTGAAAGTATTTACAGATGAGGTAGGTGGGTTTTTGACCTGCCATAGAATTTCGGGATGTGAAGAATCGGAAAATAAAGCAGAGTTGATAACAACAGTGGATCATCCATAATCTTATACAATGGCATGGCAGGCCTGACCATCCGAATTACCATCTGATCCTGATCCTTATGTTCTCATATTCTGTAATTAGAAAGTTAATAGTTGCAATTTTCCTGGGCATTCCGTTCTTGGACATTGCAGTCAGAGAGAGCAAAGCATTTTATGAGTCATCTCTGGGTGAGGTGCCGGGACTGTATTCACAGTGAATCTGGGTCTGCACCATGACCAACAAACGAAGCACAAGTTGCAGAGAGGAGACACTCTTTCAATAGATCAGAGGCGTCTTTTGAGCCCAGCCTGGGTTTTGAATGAACATTTTTCAACCCACGCCAAACTGTGTAGACAATTGTGAGGGACAGAAGAAGATCCCGTCTTACGGTGGATCAGGTATTTCGAGCGAGTGGCCTGCATCTACAACTGTTCAGGGGCTATGAGGGGCTGAATGGAATATAGGAACATCGGACTGAGGAGTGGGAGTGGGCCATTAGGCACTTTGTCTTGGCTCTGTCTCGCACTAAGATCGTAGCTGATCTGAGTGTGATCTCAGCAGTACTTCTTCTGTACGTGCACCATTTTCCTACATTCACTTGTCTCTCAAATATTTAACAGACACAACTTTGAATAAATGTAAACATCCAGGCACCACAAACTTCTGGGGAAGGGGATTCCCACTTGAACAGCCCTTTTAGAATTTGTCATTCGTGGTCCAATCAATGTTGCAGGGTCAGTGTTTCCTTTTGTAGTCAGACTGCTCCACTGTTTACAACAAATTTCAAAGTTTGTTGATATAACTAATGATATAAACGTCAGCCTGGCTCGTCCTTTACAAAAATGTCAAACACACACACACACAAACACACACACACACACATCTCAAGACAAAATAGAGAAATGAAAGCGTTCCAGAGTGTCATAATAGTTGAACTCATAAAAAATGGATAGATGATAGACAGTCCCAAATTTATTCTGTCCTCTGAAGTTATTAGATTAGATTCACTACAGTGTGGAAACAGGCCCTTCGGCCCAACAAGTCCACACCGACCCTCCGAAAAGTAACCCAACCAGTTCCATTTCCCTCTGGCTAATGCACTTATCACTATGGGCAATTTAGCAAGGCTAATTCACCTGACCTGCACGAGGAAATCCGAGCACTTGGAGGAGACGAACGCAGACACCAGGGGAATATGCAAACTCCACACAGGCAGTCGCCCGAGGCTGGAATCAAACCTGGGACCCTGGTGCTGTGAGGTAGCAGTGCTCACCACTGATCCACCGTGCCGCCCATTCTGCGCAAACAAGCTGCTTGCAATGCAATTTCTCCCCAGAATAGTTGGATTTAGCTGAATTCCCTTTGCTTCAGACGGTCGGGAGATTCCAATGAATCTCTCAAGAGGAATTCTCCACGACTCATCAGGTAGCGGAGAGTCAGGGCTTTACTGTTGTCAGGTGAAACACAATAACAGAGAGGGATCAATCAGTTGCTGCTTCTCCGACAGGGAACATTGTTCTCCCTCTCTGTGATGAAACATGCAAACATGTCAACTGAACACCAAACTGGACCATGTGCACTCGTTGTGAACATTCTCTGGAACGGATAATAATGGACGATATGCAAGTGTATCATTGCTGTTGTTATACACAGTGCCTTTCATTAGCAAAAAAAGAAAATTCTTGCTTTATAATTTGATGATATGTAGGTATGCATATGGTTATTTTTTTGAAAATCGTTTGATGTCTTCAAAATATCTGTGCGAAAATCAATACATTTTATTCTTAACATTTATTCCATAGTTTTAGTGTCCCTGAGAAGAGAGCATATGTATCCAGCTGATTTTTCTCAATATTGTGTATGCTTCAAAAGATTTCTCATCTAAGACCAAAACTGATAATGTTTCAGAACAAAAGGCCTTCACTCCATGAAAATTTTAACAAAATATTGTTGATAAGCTTCTAAAACAATTATCTTGTTTTTAGGTTAAGGGATCAAAACTGCACGTAAAATGTCATATGTGGTCTCAGCAATGCCCGTGCAGATGTAGACCCGAAAAATGTGATTCTGGAAAATAACAACAGGTCAGGCAGCACCCAACGAACAAGAGACTCGATGTTTATGGCACATTCCTGATGAAGGACTTATACCCGTGACACCAATTCTCCTGCTCCTCGGATGCTGCCTGATTGGCTGTGCTTTTCCAGCCTCACACTGTTCGACTCTGATCTCCAGCATCTGCACTCCTCACTTTTACCGGTACAGCTGTAGTAAAACATTCCTGATTAAACCTGGTACCCTTTGCCAGAAACACAATCATTCCACTTAGCTTCAAATCACTTACTGCAAGTGCAGACTAACCACATATGATTCATGTACCAGGATCATGAATACCGTCTGTATCACAGAGTTCTCTATTCTCTCTACACTTAAATTGTTTAACATTGTTTTATCCTTCCATCCAAAATTGACAACTCACGTTATGCTATATCTGCTAAAGGTTTGCTCACGAACTTCCCTTTGCCTTTATCACATTGATGACACACGACCTCCATTTGATAACGTACTGGATGACCAGCTTGGTGTTTAAGCTAATTGGGCAATGTTATAAGCAGTACCTTCCTCCAGATCTTTGATACAGATATTGATCGTTGATGATTCCACAGTGAACTCTGAGGCACTCCACCAGTTACAGCTTTGTAATGTGAAAATAAGCATTTACATCTTCTCTCTATTGACTGTTAGCAACCGCTTCCTGTGTAGCAGTTCAGGCAGTTTAAATGGCCTGCTGTGCAGTAAAATGTACTCAATGGGCTAAAATGATTCATTTCATTTTTGTCTGTAACTCGTTAAAGAGGCAGACTGGTTTTCTCCAGTCTCATGTTAATGATAAAGACTGGTTGAATGAGGTGGTCCCCTGTCTCTGTCCCAGCTTCGAGGGGTGGATGGAGGGCACAATACATGGGGGAGTGGCAGCAGTATATCCCTGTAACAGCATCGAGGGTGGATTGAGGGAACAACACGTGGGGTAGGGCCAGCAGTTGGCTATTCGGCGCCACCAGTCAGAATGCTCATGGCTGATCTGATTGTGTTTGATCATTTATCTCCTGTCTGTTCCCAATAAATATTGACTGTCCTGTCCAGCAAAGATCAGTCGACCTCAGTCTTGAATATCTTCAAAAACTGAGTCTTCACTGCTCCTTGAGGATGAGGACCCTACAGATAGTACAACACTAAAGTGAAAGGGGCGACCTTATTTCAGTGTGGGACCCGTTATATTAAACTGTGTTAACCTCTCTTGAAACACAAGGACAGAATAATTAGGCATAGACATAAACCATCCAGCCCTCTAAACCTGTCCAATAGTACCACTGACTCTTTTCAATCAAATATGTATTATACTCATTCTGTGCTCCTGTCCCAGGAAGAGAATAACTGATAGCATGACACCACACGAGCATTAAAAACGCAGAATTAGGCCATTCGGCCCATCGACTCTGAATGCCATTTAATACAGGCTTAGAGGTTTCTCAACATCATTCTACTGACTACTCTCTGTAACTCTTGACATGCTTATTTATCAAAAACCTATCTATCTCTGTCTTATAAGCACCAGTATCTGTGTCTCTGTGAGTCCATATGTGTACTTGTGTGTGTTTGTTCATGTGTCTGTGTGTTTGTGTATTTATGTGCTGACATTGGTTTATCTGTGTATTACCCTGTGCGTTTTACTTGTGCTTGTGCCTATTTGTGTACGACTGTCTATGTCGCCGTATGCCACTACTTGTGTGTGGTTCTATCTCCGTGTAAGTCCTATGAGTGTCAGTATATTAGCGTGTTTACATATGTCTCTGTAATTTTTTGTGCCTGTATCTCTTTACAATGAGATATTTGTTGTTTTGGGATGGAGAAAATTGTGAGAACAGACATAGTGGTAAAAGTTCGAATTGCCCTTCACTGAACATTGTTTTTTTACTCAGTTGGAGGGACATGGATGTCACGGAATCTCCATACGACACGTCCCGGTCCACTCCGGCTCCTACCAGGGTCCTCCTCACATGGCGGGGGTTGGGCGGGGGTGAGGTGGAGGATGGGTCAGATATCGGATGCTCCACCATCTGGCTTGGTTTTTTCTCTCCTATTACAGTCCGTTTCTCTTGGAATGGGAGAACGGCGGGGAGGAGTGATGGTGGGGGTGTGTGGCCCTGCTCTTAGAGCTGGTGTAGGTGGAGGGGGAGGGGAAATGGTGAGGTGTCCAGAGGGAGTCAGTCCACAGTGTTGTATCCATGCTGTGCTATTAGTGTTGGGAGTATAGTGGAGGGAGAGAGAGCGCGTGGGGTGGGGGTGGCGTGGGAAAGGTGCTGAATTCAACCGTGAGAGTGGTAGTGCGTGAGCCTTATTTGGAGATAGTGTGTGAGCCTTGTTAGGGGGTAGGTGCTATAACAGGTAGTGAGTGTGAGGGAGCAGAGAGAGTCCGGTAACAGCTAACCTGACAGAGTGGGGAGGATATTGATACATGTCCTGTGATGCTGGTCATTTCTTCAGATCATGTCAGCGTCGAGGTGACCCTCCCCGAATGTCTTGTCCAAGTCTATCACTAATAACGCAACAGACCCTGTCCCACAGATCCCACAGAATCCGTTTGGGTGGATCTTACAAATAGGAAGGAGAAGCAAGCATTGTATCTAAACCAATGCTCTCGTGCAAATTCTGTGCATTGTATACTCTGGAAATTAGAAATGCAAATACTGTGGGTGCTGCAGTATTATTGAATGATCTTAAATTGCATCTAAACTGCGTTAACTAAGTGACTGCTAATGCTGTGAAAAATAAATTCCATAAGCGTATAACAGGTTGGTTGAAGATTATATTGTGACTCAAACAAGAGAGCAGGTTATTTTGGATTTGGTGTTGTGTGGTCAGAAGGACTCATTAGTAACCTTGCTCTGAGGACTATAGACGTTAATGTGTTGTATTTTACACGGCGCCTGCATACAATATAGAATGTTTGAGCATGAAGTGGTAGACACACAATGGTTGTTAGAGTGATAGGACCATGGAGCCCTGCAGCTTGGACACAGGCCCTTGGGACCAAAGTGGGCCGTGCCGACCAAAATGTCCATCCTGCTAATTCCATTTCCCTGCCCTTGCCTCTTATTCTTCTAAATCTTTCCTATCCGCGTATTTGTCTAAAAGCCTTTTGAACGTTGTTAATGCACGTGCCTCAACCAAACCGCTGTCTGTTAATTCCATTCGTGCACCAATCTCTGCGTAAAAGAAGTTGGCGCTCAGGATACTTTTTGTTCTTTCACCTCTAACCTGATGTCCTCTAGTCCTTGATTCCCAAAACTGGGAACAAGACTGAGTGCATTCACCTTATCCACGCATCTGATGATCTGATCCATTTGTATACGATTTCCCCTCAGTTTCTTACACTCAAAGGAAAATGCTCTGGCCGGTTCAAACTCTCCCTACAACTCAGACCGTCGAGTACTGGCAACATCCTTGTAAATTTCTTCTGTCCTCTTTCCAGTTTAATCACATCCTTCCTATGGCAAAGTGAACAAAACCGAACACAATACTCCAAGTGCATGCCTCACCAGCGTCCTGTCCAACTGCAATATAACTCGCTAACTTCTATACTCAATGTCCTGACTGGTGAAGGCCAGTGTGCCAAAAGCCTTTTTCACTGCACCATCGACATGCAACTACTTTTACTGAACCACTGATCTGAGCTCCATGGTCCCTCTGTTCCACTACACTCCTTCAGGGTCTAACATTCACCACGAAACTCCAATCTTGATTTGACATTCCAAAATGCAACACCTCACGTATATCTATATTAATCTCCATTTGCCATTTCTCGGCCCATTTCCCCAGCTGATAAACGTCCTGCTGCAATTTCTGATAACCTTTCTCACTGTTCACAGTATTGCCTATTTTATTGTCATCAGCCTAATTACGAATCATCTTTGCACATTCTCATACAAATCATTGATATAGATAATAAACAGTAATAGGCCCAGCACCGACTTCGGAGACACTTCACTCGTCATAGTCCTCAAATCCAACAAGCACCCTTCCAGTATTAGCCTCTGCTCTCTCCCATCAAGCCCATGGAGTGTCCAATTTGCCAGATCCCCCTGAATTCCATGCCATCGAACCTTTCAGAATTGCCTATCATGTGGAACCTTATCAAAGGCCTTCCTGAAATCTAGATAGACTACATCTACCACCCTACCACCTTTTGAGGTCCCTTCCTCAAAAGAACGCTAAAACGTTGTGAGCCATGATATCCTATGCACAAAGCAGTGCTGACTGCTCCTTATGAAACCGTGTCTTTTCAAATGCATGCATATGTTATCTCTCAGAACCTTCTCAACGAATTTACATGTCACAGTTGTTAAGCTAACTGGTCTATAGTTCACAGTTTCTTCTTCGCTACCCTCCTTGAACAAGGGCACAACGTTCACGACCCTCTCGTCTTTTGTGACATCCCCCGTGGACAGCGGTGATGCAAAAAGATCAGCCAGGGCCCCCGCAATATCTTCTCTCACGTCTTGCTGTGTTCTTGGATACACCTGTTCAGGACCAGGAGATCGACAGAAAGCCTGCAATGATGAAAAATATGTCTATTTCTTTAAGGTAGAATCACCATAGAAAGGGCAAGTGACTTCATGAAGGCTAACATAATAAATTAAAGATTTTATTAATCATAGGAAGTGAGCTCAGAAGAATTTTAGACATTGTGGCATACGGAGAATTCTCAGAAATTTGTTTGTGTGGAGTTTGCATATTCTTCCCGTGTCTGCGTGGGTTTCCTCCGGGTGCTCCGGTTTTCTCCCACAGTCGAAAGAATTACAGGTTAGGTGAATTGGCCATGCTTATTTGCCCAAAGTGTTCAGGGTTGTGTAGATTAGCTGCATCAGTCGCAAAATGTAGAATTGGATGGGAATGGATCTGGGTGGTTACTCTTTGGAGGGGCAGGGTGGACTTGTTGAGCCCAAGGGGCTTTTCCGCACTGTGGGCTTTTAATGATTCGATGAAAGATGAACACAAAGACTACATAAATCTACAATCTGTATTGCAAAGAACACAAAATAAAAGCAGGGTCAAATGTGGAATTTTGTAATCAGGAGAGGAGAGGTTGTTGTGGAGAACAGGGAAATGACCAAAAAAGTAACCAGTTACTTTGCATCTGTCATCTAGGAGGAAGGTCCAGAAAATCGCTGAGAAATACTAAGTGATCATATGGAACTTGTGGAACTAAAGACATAAAGTCAATTCATATCAGTAACAAGGTAGTAGTTGAAGGTTAGCATAGTAGTATTGTAGCTGGATTGAGCATTGCTAAGTCTGATGATCCAGTTGTACTTCGTATCAAAATATTAGAAATTAATCAGCAATAGACACATTAATTGTGCTGTCGATGACTTTTATTTTTCTGTACATTCTGCAGAGGCTGGAAGTTAGTAAAGCTTCCAGCATTGGAGATAAATGGAAGGGATTCAAGCATCTGCAAAGGGAAGAAGAGATAGTATGGAGAACTGCAGACCAATTAACTTGTCATCTGTAGGTAAACTGATGGAACCAATTATGTAGGATCTGATATTGGATATTTAGAAATTAACAGCAACATTGGGGAGAATCAGTATGCACTTACAGAGACTGAAATAGTCTTCATCCTTGACAAACTTCAGAATGATTTGAACTTGTTTATTGTAAAATAGAAATGGCATATTTCGATTTTAAGAAGGTTTTTTTTGTAAGAACTAATGCAGTGAATTCATAAATAAAGTAACGTGAATGGTAATTGGAGGAATATATCGAAGTGAAAAGTTAAAGTTAGGTTCGCCTTCATTTGAGAGAATCAGAACATAGTCGGAAGGTCATGGTGAAGCAGTTTCACAGCTTGCTAATGAAACTGTACATAGAGTATTGAGTCCAGTGTTGGTGACCCAATCTGAGAAAGAATATACTGACGACGGAGGGTGTGCAATGGACATTCTCCAGATTAATCCCTCAGATGGTGAGATTGTCTGATGTGGAAACTCGGCCTGTGTTCTTTAGAGTTTCAAAGAATGAGAGGTGGGTCACAGTGAAATTTAGAAAAGTCACTGAACATCCGACAAGGTGGAAACAAACAGGAGTTTTCTCTGGCTGTCTACTCTACATATAAGGCAAATAATGGCAGGTAAAGGATAGACCATTTCAGACTGCAATAAGAAGGCAATTCTTCATTTGAAGGGGACTGACGAACACAGCGACATGGAACCCTGCTGGCAGGAAAGATTAGGGAGAATCCCCAGATATTCTATTGGTACGTCAAGTGGAACAGAATAACCAGGGAACAGGTAGGACTCATTAGTGACTTGCCAAGTTGCATCCAAATCAACTTAGTGGTAGGAGACAGAAGGTCTGCTGGTAGAAGCCTGTTTGTTTGACTGGAGACCAGTATCCAATCGTGTACCACAGGGATCAGTGCTGTGTCCCATATTATTTGTGATTCGGAGATGCCAGTGCAGGACGGGCTTGGGCAAAGTTTAAAAATTACAGAACGCTAGATGATAGTCCAACAGTTTATTTGTAAGCACAACCTTTCGAAGAGCATAATCACGCGATGAAGAAGCAGAGCTGCGAAAGCTAGTTCGTCTGAATGTAACTGTTGGATTATAACCTGGTGTTGTGTGATTTTTAACCTTATTATTTGGAGTATTCACAAATGATGCAGCTATGAATTTGGCGGGGGTTGGGGTGAGTGTGATAAATCAGTTTGCTTTTGACACAAAGGTTGGTTGGTTGGCAGTGAAGAGGAAGGCCTTATATTACAGGAAGATACATTTGGAATGATCAAATGCGTGGATCAATGGCCGATGGAATGTAACCCTGATAAATATGAGGTGATGTACTTTGGAAGAAGGAACCAGACAGGAGAGGACTCAATGGATAACATCACGCTAGGACGCTCAGCGGGTGCTTTACTTTGAAGCAGAGAAGGCTGAGAGGGACGTGCTTCGGAAGGATAAGATTACCAGGGGCATGGACAGGATGGATAGATAACAGCTGTTCCTTTCAGTCAAAGGGCGAAGAACAAGAGAGTACCATTTTAAAGTGAAAGGTTTGATGTTTAGTGAGGATTTGAGGACTGGTTATCATCCAGAGGCTGTTGGGGTCAGGAATTCACTTCCCGAGAGGGCAGTTAGCACAGGTGACCTCACAGCCGTTAAAAAATACATGGTCGTGCCCTTGAGGTGCTATTACATTCATGGCTATAGGCCTCGTATCGGAAAGTGGGAATAATGTAGATCATGCTGTATTTATGACAGTACAGAGCCAGTAATTCTGTGATTGTATAGGTCAATCATTGAGCAGCATAAGACAGGAATTGATGAGCTTCTGAAGAATGTATTAACTCGGGTTATAAAAGTGAACTTGTCTCCATGAGCTAGAACAGGCAAAGCTAAAAGAGTCTGATGCCCTGCTCCCTTCCTGATGTCTCTGTGCAGTGCGCGGGAAAGCTCTGTCATTTTTGTCACAAGCTCTTAAACATTCGGTAGGCAGCATCTGTCTGGTTGAAAGGACTGTGTTTCCCGTTCCCTTTTCCAAAGCTTGTTGCCGTGTTCTGTCTGGTTTTATCCTTTAAGAACTCAGAGCAATTTGATACAATTGAGTGTCTTGCTTGGCCGTTTCAGAGACCATTGCAGAGTTTATCACATGTCTGTGTGTCTGGAGACACTTGTAGGCCAGACCAGGAAGCCCGGGAGATTCACTTCCTGAAAGTACATTGGGGAAGGGACCGATGTTTACAATGGACATTAGATTCAAGGTCAATATTACTGGCACCAGATTTAATGTCTCGATATTTTGTTAATTGTTTTTAACTTCCACCAGCTGCCAGAGATTTATTCTGGTCTGGATCAGTAATCCAGTGACATTTGTACAACAGCATCATCTCCACATGGAGACCTATCGGAAACCACACTGAGCACATTATTTCTGTGCTGTATGACAGCTCTGTCAAAAAGAACTCCCACCAATGCGACTATTGCGATGGGACTGAGGGCGTGGTAAATGGTCAGCCTGCAGTCATTACCTTGTAATGGGACTGGATATAGTTGAGGAACTCTCCACGTGGCCAGGCTGATGTGAGAGTTGGGGCTGGATTGAAACAGCTTCCCCAGCAACACGACTTGTTGTGCAGCACAAGTCTTCAGTCCTATTGCAGGAATGGAGTCAGGGACCATTGCCGTCGTCACATCTACTGTGTTCAGCCGTTTCTTCATGTCACGTGCAGTGAATCGAATTGGTTGAAGACTGGCATCTGTGATTCTGTGGGCATCATGAGGAGGGTGAGGTAGATTATCGACTCAACACTTTTGGCTGAGGATGGTGCGGATACTATATCCTTATCTTTTACACTGAAGTACAGGGCTGGGGATATTTGTGGATTTCTCTCCTCCAGAAAGTTGTTTATTCGTCCATCAATATAGATGACGGGACGTGGCTTGGCTGCAGAGTTTCGATCTTATCTGTTTGTCTTCGGCTTATTTCCCCCTCTCCACTAGATGATAGTTCTGCTGTTTATAATGTGACCAGTCAAGTGCAGTAGCTTTAATGGGTTGTCATCAGGTTTAGATACACATGGTTCTGACTCTGGTATGTTCACCCCAACTCGGCACTGAACTATCACTCGGCATGATGGTAATTCTAGAGTGATGGATTATCCTGGGGGAAAAGTTATGGATTGTGATTGAACGCAATTCTGCTGCAGCTGCTGCTGAGATCTACAGCATCATAAGATAACCCAGTGTGAGTTACAATATCTGAAAATCAGTTCTACTGACTTTCCCCCAGTTCACACCGAGACCCGTTCACCTATCAGCCCTGTACTCAGTGACCTAACCTGGTTTCTGATGTGAGAGCACATCCAGTTTCATGATCCCATTCTGCTGAGGATCCCACCCTGATGTCACGCTTCCTATTTGTTGCATTACTCAGATACTTTAACGTATTAATCTGAATCATTTTCTTTCCAGTAATACCATCTTCTATGTTTGACGCAAATGTTTTTTCCTCTTTTTTTCTCCCTGACCATTATTAAGACCTCTGTCATGTCAGTGATGCAAGCCTTATGTCGTTTCAGAGCCACTGAACTTGTGCACTTTGCGTTTTTGTTCACTTCCCAATGTACAGCGCTCTGTGCTGGACAGGGTTTCTGAGCAGATTCGACACACATCTTTGGAAAATGTTCAAAAATCAGAAATGGCTGAGGAAACTAAGCATGTCTGGCTGCATCTTGTGAAGTGAAAGCTGAGTTAATCTTTTGGGTCCAGTGACCCTTCGACAAAGGTCCCAGTTTCTACAGCAATTTGTGCATTTTTATTTCCAGGATTCATATTATTTGTTTCATTGAAAATTTGTGCTGTGCCTATTCATTTCTGGAGAAATTCAGCAGGTCTGGCAGCATCTGCAGAGAAAGAGAAACAGAGTTAGCGTTTCAAGTCCAGTGTGACACTTCTTCAGAACTGAAAAGGATTGGAAACTGGGCATTTTAGTCCCTTGCCAGAGGTGGGGGTAGGTGACGGGAAAAGAGGGTGTGCCAACAGATAGAACATAGAACATAGAAAAATACAGCGCAGTACAGGCCCTTCGCCCCTCGATGTTGCGCCGACCGAAGCCTACCTAACCTACACTAGCCCAATAACCTCCTTATGCTTATCCAATGCCCGCTTAAATGACCATAAAGAGGGAGAGTCCACCACTGCTACTGGCAGGGCATTCCATGAACTCACAACCCGCTGAGTAAAGAATCCACCCCTAACATCTGTCCTATACCTACCTCCCCTTAATTTAAATCTGTGTCCCCTAGTAACAGCTGACTCCATTAGCGGAAAAGGTCCTCACTGTCAACTCTATCTAAACCCCTAATCATCTTGTACACCTCTATCAAATCTCCCCTAAACCTTCTTTTCTCCAATGAGAACAGCCCCAAGTGCCTCAGCCTTTCCTCATACGATCTTCCTACCATGCTAGGCAACATCCTGGTAAACCTCCTCTGCACTCGTTCCAATGCCTCCACATCCTTCCTATAGTATGGCGACCAAAACTGCACACAATACTCCAGATGAGGACGCACCAGAGTCTTATACAACTGCAACATGACCTCAGGACTCCGGAACTCAATTCCTCTACGAATAAAGCCCAGTACACCATATGCCTTCTTCACAGCACTATTTATCTGGGTGGCAACTTTCAGAGATCTGTGTACATGGACACCAAGATCCCTCTGCTTATCCACACTACCAAAAAGCCTACCATTCGCCCAGTAATCCATCTTCTTGTTACTCCTACCAAAGTGAATGACTTCACAGTTAGCTACATTGAACTCCATTTGACACCTTTCTGCCCAGTTCTGCAACTTATCTATATCCCGCTGTAACCTGCCACATCCTTCTTCGCTATCCACAACTCCACCGACTTTCGTGTCATCCACAAACTTGCTCACCCAGACTTCAAGCCCCTCCTCTAGGTCATTTATAAAAATGACAAACAGCAATGGTCCCAAAACAGATCCTTGTGGAACACCGCTAGTAGCTGCACTCCAAGATAAACCTAAACCATCAACTACTACCCTCTGTCTCCTTCCAGCCAGCCAATTCCTAATCCAAATCTCTAACGCACACTCAATGCCATACCTCCGTAGTTTTTGCATTAGCCTACCATGGGGTACCATGGGGTATCGAACGCCTTGCTAAAATCCATATACACAACATCTACTGCTTTACCCTCTTCTACTTCCTTGGTCACCTCAAAGAACTCAATAAGGTTTGTGAGGCACGACTTGCCCTTCACAAAACCATGCTGACTATCCTTGATCACATTATTCCTACCCACATGTTCATAAATCCTATCCCTTACAATTCTCTCTAAGACTTTGCCCACAACAGAAGTGAGACTCAATGGCCTATAGTTACTAGGGCTATCCCTACTCCCCTTCTTGAACAAGGGGACCACATTCGCTATCCTCCAGTCTTCTGACACTATTCCCGTAGACAACGACGACATAAAAATCAAGGCCAATGGCTCCGCTATCTCTTCCCTAGCTTCCCAGAGGATCCTAGGATAAATGCGATCAGGCCCAGGGGACTTATCTATTTTCATCCTTTCCAGTATTCCCCAGACCTCTTCCTTATATACCTCAAGGTCATCCATTCTAAGCACTTGTGCCTCAATATTCACATCAGCAACAGTGTCCTGTTCCTAAGTGAATACTGACGAAAAGTATTGATTTAGTGTCTCTCCAATCTCCTCCGCCTCCACGCCCAACTTCCCACTACTATCCTTGACTGGACCGATACCTACCCTAGCCATCCTTTTATTCCGGACATACCTATAGAAAGCCTTTGGGTTTTCCATAATCCTACCAACTAAGGACTTTTCATGTCCCCTTCTCGCTGTTCTTAGCTCTCTTTTTAGATCTTTCCTGGCTACCTTATAACTCTCAATCGCCCCAACTGAACCTTCACGCCTCATCTTTACATATGCCGCCTTCTTCCCTTTCACAAGGGATTCCAATTCCTTATTAAACCACGGCTCCCTCACAAGACCCTTTACTCCCTGCCTGACTGGTACATACTTACCAAGGACACCCAATAGCTGTTCCTTGAACAATCTCCACATATCATTTGTGTTCTTCCCTTGAAGCCTATTTTTCCAATCCACGCATCCTAAGTCATGCCTCACCGCATCATAATTTCCCTGCCCCCAGCTATAACTCTTGCCCTGCAGTGCATATTTATTCCTCTCCATCACTAGAGTAAAAGTCATCGAGTTGTGGTCACTGTCCCGAAGTGCTCACCTACCTTCACGTCTAACACCTGGCCTGGTTCATTACATAGAACCATATCCAGTATAGCGTCACCTCTTGTTGGCCTGTCCACATATTGTGGCAGGAAACCCTCCTGCACACATTGGACAAACATCGACCCATCTAACGAACTCGAGCTATAGTTTCCCCAGTCAATATCTGAGAAGTTAAAGTCCCCCATAACAACCACCCTGCTACTTTCACTCTTCTCCTGAATCAGCCTCGCAATACTTTCCTCTACTACTCCTAACAGGGTGACCTCACCTTTCCTATTTCTAACCTCAGCCCAAACTACCTCAGATGGCAAGTCTTCCTCCATCGTCCTTTCCACCGCTTAATACTATCCTTGACAAGCAATGCCACACCTCCCTCTCTTTTACCCCCATCTCTGACCCTGCTAAAACATTTAAACCCTGGAACCTGCAACAGCCATTCCTGTCTCTGTTCTACCCACGTCTCTGTAATGGCCACAACATCGAAGTCCCAGGTACCAACCCACGCTGCAAGTTCACCTACCTTATTTCTAATACTCCTGGCATTGAAGTATACCCACTTCAAGCCACTTTCCTGTTTACAGGCACACTCCTTCGAGATCGATGCCTTGTTCCTACAGGCTTTTAGCAGTGGTGAACGAGAAGATGATATAAAAGAATTTTAAATTAAGATTTGAATGGGGGAAAGGGGTTCTCTCTATTGAGTGTAAGATAAAGAAGACACAACCAGATAAGGTCATACGGAGGCCAGGAGGAAGAATGTTGAACATGTGGTATTATATAGATCTGGCCAGAGATACATTTCCACTGTAGAGATCACCACTGTCAGAAAAAGGAATTCAGGTGCTTGACGGCTTATTGGCACGAGTATGATTTTCATGCTGCCTTAGTAGTGTAACATAAAGAAGAAAACAAATAACAGTATGAAACTTGGGCTGCGTGTTGTTTACCTGTCACTTTTAACATTGTTTCAAATTTGCAGGGCTGATCTTTAAATGCTTGTTGTTGAAGTTAGTATCAGATGGAGTGTAGGAGGTTGTGGCGTGACATAGAAATTTACAAACTCAGGAGAGGCTTGGGCAGGGTGAAAAGCCAAGGTCCTTTCCACAGGATAGGAAAATTAAATCATAGAGCCATAGGTTTATGCTGGAAGAGGGAAGATTTAAAAGGGAGGAAAAGGAAACTTTTTTTCACATAGAGGGTGATGTGTTTATGGAATGAGCTGCCAGACGAAGGCTGGCAGATGCAGGCACACCTGCAACATTTAAAAGACATTTGGACAAATATGTGAATGGGGACCGTTTAGAGGTGTATGGGCCAAATGCAAGAAGATGGGAATAGTTTAGTTTGAAAAACCTGGCCGGCATGGGCAAGTTGGACCAAAGATTGTGTTTGTATGCGATATGACTGTCTGAATATAGAAATTAAGAAAAGGGAAGAAAAGATGTGATGTCAGCAAATTGGCAAGAAATAGAAAAAACAAGCAGCACGAGCGTTTCCATGTATGTGAGAAGAGTTCAAGAGGTGTGTGTGATCTTTGGTATGAAGAAAGTCAGGAAAGTATATTGAGGATATTTGGTGGGTGTGACTGGGGAACTGGATACAGGGAACAGACAGATAATTTGCATGAGTATTTTACATCGTTCCTCACAGGGGAAAGTGTTGTAAATATTTATATGGTATAAACAAAATGGTAATAGGAGGGAAGATCTTGAGCTGCCTCTAACAGAAGGAACAAGGCAACACTCAAACAGATAAGACCAAGGGTAAACTGGTCATCATCCATTCATAGCTGGTTTTAAGAGAAGTGTTCACAGAGTGGCTGGTGGCGTTGTGTGAAATACTCCATAACTCTCTGGATTAAAGGAGTGCTCCAGGGAAACTGGAGACCCTCCAATGTGGCGCCTGTCTTCAAGAAACGAGGGAGACTGAAAGCAGGAACCACTTAGCCTAACCATTATTGCTGGGAATCTGTGAGAGTGTGTTATTAAGGAAGGGACTGCAGAGCATTTAGAAAAGCTTCACACAGAGTTAGCATGGTCTTGTTAAAGGCGAACTACATTTTACCTGTAAAATCATGCAAAGTTTTTCTGGAAATCCATGAGAATGCAATAAGTGGCCTTAATAAAGGGGACATGAGGCTTTCCAGAGATTTTCCACAAGGTATCACAAAATGATGGATAATGCATTAGCATGGGATGACACTTGGTAAACAGTTAGAAATTGGAAAGTTAGAATTCATTGAATCTTTATGAGAAAAATGCATCTACTGGACTACCACAAATATCAGTCCGATGACAAGAGCTGCACTCAGTTCCTGACGGCGGAAGCTGAGTGCAATATACATTCGAGTTTGAGGATGACACTGACAACCAAAAGGCAGGTGGTTATTAAATGGAGAGGATTCCCAAAAAAGGAGCATTACAATGGAGTGGCGTATTTCTGTGTATGGAACATAACGTCAACAAGTTGATGCAGAAATGTTGGCTCATTAGACTGGTTCAAGGGATGAAAGGATTGAACTATTGAATACATCAAAAATGCTGAAGCAATTATTCATTGTGGTTTAAATGAATGAGGGTGTCATTACTGAAACAGACAAGATACAGAGGGGGCTTGACAAGGTCCGTGTTGAGAATGTGATTCCACACCAAGACAGAGTCTCGAACTCAGGGATGTAGGTAAGAATAAGGAATATGATTTCAAACTGAGATGTAAAGAAATGTCTTCTTTCAAAAGGTCGTGAATGGCAGGAATTTCCTAACCCCCAGAGTTATGGAGGTTGGGTCAATGATTGTATTTACAGACGGGTGGATTGGTTTGTGATATTTCAGCAAGTTGAGGAAAGCAAGGGGTTATTCAGGAAAGTTGAGTTGAGCCGTGGAATAGTTCAGCCATGTTCTTATTGAATGACAGCGCAGGTTCCTATTTCTTACGTTCTTATTTATGTTTTTGGAAAATAATTGATTATTTTCGTGACAGTTATGATGTAAAATGTTGCATTCAGAAACAGCAGAGGATTTGTCTGAGTTGACCTTGTGTGGGGCATGGGGGCTGTATTCAATGCGAATCTGAGCCTGTAACATGACCTACATCAGGAGCAGAAGTTACAGAGAGGAGAAGCCTAAAAAGAGGGATTGGGGAGGGGGTCACTGCCTGACCCAGCCTGGATTTTCCAACAAATTTGCCAAACCATCGGAGTGGCCTCAGTCTGCTCCTGCACAGCAGGACCGAAGGGCTGAATGGAGCATCAGAACATAGGGCTGACGAACACGACTGAGCCATTTGGCACTTCGACTCTATCCCACCAGTCAATAAGGTGGCTCATGTCATTGTGTTCCCAGCTGCACTTTTCTCTGATTTCACAATGATCCCTGATTTCACAAGATAGCACCATGAAACTAGTTCAGTCTCGTACAGATAATCCCTCTGTCACACTCAATAAAAATGTCACTGAGACAAACTATTGTTAGATTCAGCCCAATGGGTCGAAAACTCTGCTGACCCCATACCCAGTTACAAAGTTGCAGAACAACTGTTCATTTAAAACGCTCCATCATCTTTATTGATGCCAATCTCCCCTTCAGCTATCATTCCTGGGAACACTGGCTCATGTTGCAGGACGTTGTCAAAATGTCTTCATTTCAGCATTCTGAAACTTGTGATCTTTTATGAAATTGTCCTCAATCTCCCTTTCGCTTTTTTCCCCAAAAACCTTATGATTGTTGGTAGTTAAACTGATTTCCCCGCCACCTCCCTCTGGCAGGATCTAGAGAATACGGACTAGGCAATGAGGACTCTGTATCAGAGTGATCATGTCACTAGACGGGTAATTCAGAGGCACAGGCTGTGACTCCAAGGCGGTATTTATAATCCTACCACAGCCGATGACAGCTTAAATTCGAATGACAAAAATTGGAATGAAACCTAATTGCTCTCATGGAAACCAGAAACCGTTAAGATTTATTTTTATTATTTCACTGATAGTTTTTGCTCAAAAAACTTAACATTATTACCCAGTCTGACCTCAGTGTGACTTCAGACCCACAACAAAATTGTTGGCTCCATTTTGTCTTGACAAATGGCCGCGTAGTCAAGGACAATCAGTGATTGACAACAAATGCTGCCCTTGCCCATGATGCTGGCATCCTGAGAAACAACAGCATGAAAGATGAAATAAACCAAGGGACGGTGGGTGCTAGAGATCGAAAATAAAATTCTCCAGCGTTTGAAAGTATTGGAAAATCTCGCAGGTATTGCAGCCTCTGTCAGGAGAAATGCAGGTAACGGTTTGAGTCCAGTGACCCTGCTTCGTAACTGAAAGCAAACTGGGAAATATTATTATTTATCCTGGTGTCATGGATGGTTGGGTTGGAGAGAGAGTTGGGGGCCAGGTTTAAATTGAACGGATGGAGAAATGGCCAGAAAAAGAAAGGAAAAGAAATGACAAGTGAGCAAAGGGATTTCTGATGATGGACTGAAAGGAAAACAAAATGGCAAGTTATTCTCACATTTCCCCATTTCCAATATTCCTGAATATCGCATCCATTTAGATTTGTCAGTTTAAAGTGAGTTAGGTTCCCTGTATCTCTCTTCTCTGAGTGTGATGATCAAATCCATTAGCAATCCTGGTGCTGCCCTTATAGTTGCTGAGGTATAGAGAAAGGTAATGCTACATTGTCAATGATTCTTTGGAGACAGAAGCTGTTAGTGTGAGAGTGTGCAGAGATGCAACGGCTTTCTCAGCCAGGAAGAGAAACTCAGGAGTGGAAATAGTTTTCAACACTGAGCGCGCGCACGTTCCGTGTGGGGAATTGACCCATTCCTTTCATTGGAAAATCAGTGGACTTTCTGTGGATGCTTATCTTGGGTTTGTATTGTCAGCTGCTGGGTCTGGTGACCCCACTCTATACACTGCATTTACAAAGTGTCTGGGTCCATGGTAAACAAATGGAGTTGGGGCTCCACAGAAGGGAATCTCTATCAAACGGGTGGTGCAGGACAGTGCAATATCTTTCCTGGGATTTCCCGGGACATTTGTCTAAGTTGGACCTGAGTCAGGTATGAAGCCAGTTTGTTTCAAAATTGAGGTGGTCACTGAGCTGTGTCCCCTCCTTCAGTATACTGTGTAGCCTCAAACCAGTGACAGGACTGTGCAGATGCTAACCATGAATTCAACTGGATTAACTCTGGAACTTTCCAGGCAGGCGTGATTAACATATACATCATCACCGGAGTGCAGTCCTCCGATATATTCACTGGCTGACAGAAACCATCTTTCCGCTGAAAACATTATATTGTGTTCATCTCGCTGAGCATGATACAGAAAGAAACTTCCAGAAATACAAGAGTACAGAGCGATTGGTGAAAATGGGGAACAGTGGTTAATTAGAATGAACAAAAGGTATGTCTTTCAAAATCTCATTGGATTTAAGGTTGGTATTATGCTGCATCTGATGAGCTACATCCCTGAGTATTGAGGAGGTGGCAGGAGAGCGAGTGAAAGAATTTCTGATTGTTCTTCAAAGCTGGTTAGATTCTGGAAAGGATCCTCCAGACTGGAAAGCAGCTATTGTACACCAAGATAAAAATCACACAACACCAACAGGTTTAATTGGAAGCACGCTAGCTTTCGGAGCGACGCTCCTTCATCAGGTGATAGTGGAGGTCTCAATCGTAACACAAAATTTATCGCAAAAATTTACAGTGTGATGTAACTGAAATTATACGTTAAAAAATTGATTATCTGCTTAGCCTTTCATCTGTTAGAATACAGTTATAGTTTCACTTCGTTCATGTGTAAATCACAATAATTTTTTAAAGTTGTATTCTTGGGTTAGCTGTTAACAATGGTGATAGCGAGACAATATGTTGAAGGTGTTGGCCTCCTGTGTTCTCTCTCTATGCCTTTTGATTCTCATCTAAAAAGTGAGATAACGGAGTTTTACATAAATTCGTGCAGTTTTTGGGCTCAGAGTTCTACATGAATGCATGCAGTTTTTGAGCAATGTACAATATAACCCTGGAACACCTTCAACATATTGTCTAGCTATCACCATTGTTAACAGCTAACCCGAGAATGCAACTTTTAAAAAAAAGTTTTGTGATTTACACATGAAAGATGTGAAATGATCACTGTATTCGAACAGATGAACGGCTTAACAGAAAATCAGTTTTTCAATATATGATTTCAGTTACATCACACTGTGAATATTTGCTATCAATTCTGTGTTACGATCGAGCCCTCCACTATCACCTGATGAAGGAGCGTCACTCCGAAAGCTAGTGTACTTCCAATTAAACCTGTTGGACTATAAGCAGTGTAAGCTGTGAGAAAAACATTGGAACCTTTTGTGAGGAATGTGACAACTAGAAACTTGGAAAATAATGACATGATTCAGTAAAGTCAATCTAGAATCAGGAAGGGGAAATTATCTTGATCTTGGATAAACGTGCTGGATTTTGTGGAGGTTGTCCGTTGTGATATCGACAATTGAGAACCAGTGGGAATGAAGTATTTAAATTTTCAGCAGACGTTTGACATGTTTGAATGGGGTGAGTGGTAGGTAGGGGCAGGTAGGGGTGGAATACTCCGGATGTAGTAAAAGTTGGATAATCGAGAGAATGAAGAGAGTAGGATAATTATCTGAAGTGAAGGCTTTGGGATATCAGAAGTATCAGTGGTTTGGTAATAGCTCTTTGCAAGATATAAAATATTTCAGATATGAACACAAATATCATCATTCACATTTATGTTCATTAAATAGTGAGAGGTTGGGAAGTGTTGTTGTTGAAACAGAACTGGGTGTGCTTGGTCATAAGTCATAAACAGAATTTTTACGTAGCAGGAAATAAATGATATGTGGCTCTTCATGTCAAATGATTAAAGTTTCAGAGCAAATGTATCTTTCCCAATGATAGTGTTTTGTTGAGAGACTGTGAGGTGTATTGTGTACAGGCTGAAGCAGCTTTATAAATAATGATCTGATCAGCGATTCAGTCCAAAGGGATTTTACCAAACTAAACTCTGGCATGATGCTACCATGAGGAGAAATGAAGAAACTTGTGCTTAATAAAGTGTGTTAAGGTGTTTGTGAGTTTATATTTAAAAAATGCTGAAGCACATTGAGAGTTGATGATACAAAATTGCCTTATTAGATCAATTATAGGAATACCCAGGCAAATTCACATTTCCTAAGTATTGGAGTGTAAGTATATTGGCTGGTGCCTGTTCCAGTCGAGGAGAGATCTGCACGGTAACAGCATGTAGATTATAGTTTTTGAGGGTGGTGATGGTGGGAGGTTCAGCCAGTTACAGTATTGCAAATGGACAACGCAGCAGAATCACTTAGCCTGCGACAAGCAAACATGCATCATTCTCCCTCTCTACTAACTTCCCGAGAGAAATGGGTGATGGGAAATGTGGTCAATAGCCGGCGGTGCCAACATTCAATCCAGTCCAGTAGTTTTTTTGTGAACTGAAGGAACCATACTGAAAGGGGTTAAATTGAGCTGTTTGTTCAGTGACTGTGATTGATGCCAGTCTCCATGGATCCGAGTTGTGTCACTGGATGTTTTCCGTCTCCTATTAGTAAGGGGCCTCTTGCAATGGTTTATGCCATTGTAGCAGCAGATGTACCAACTCCAATGCTCAAAGGGATCCGCAGCTGCAGAGACCGAAAAAAGGAGATTTAAATATCTGAGAATAGTCTGGAATGATCCATTCATGGATCAGAATCTGAGAACATTCGACTGGAATGCTGCAACAATGGACAGGAGTTTATCCTTGGGTCTTTACTTTTTTTCCTCGGCTTGGTCAACATTACCATTTCGGATATGGGGTGCACTGCTGATTATTCAGACGGGTTACTATCCTATCCTCGCTATTGTTGGTGTTCCTGGTGAGTTTCTTCATCTCTATCCATTTATTAATCTCTTCAACCATGGCGAACTTCTTTGCTATTTCTGTTATCTATATTTGACAAAGACAGAAACTACTGTCTTCAGTTTCAAACGCAAATTCCATTGATTACCCACAAATTTCAGAACCGCCCACACCCCCACCTCACAAACATCTGAGAACAAGACTGTTCACAATACTGAATTTAAATGAATAAAATTCATTTATGTCTCGGTATTGTATCCATCACAAAACCTATCCACTACCAGCTCGATTATATGCCCAGTCACCATCTTGGCTTCAACGCTGACGCTTAATAAACCATTATCTATGCTTTGGTAAAATTCAGACGTTACGGTGACACCTCTCCTCTAAGCACTCTTTCAGTTGCAAATATTTCGATCACAACATTGTTCTTGTCTCTAAAATAACTTAATGACAGTAACACTCTCTCAGAGCAGTAATGTCGGAAGAAATGTAATTCAGATGCACAGGCTGTTACACAGAAAGATACTATTCCACATCCTACCACAGACAATGTCAGAAAGTAAATACAAAAGACAGGAATTGGAAATAACAATAATGACTTTTCCAGCATTATGTCTATAAGTTTATCTATTTCACTGATGTCCTTTGGTAAATAGATCTTGCGTTAATATCTGGCCTGGCTTAAGATTGATGTGAGACTCACAGAAATGTGCTTGGTTCTGTACTGCCTGAAAGAATGACCTCACAGTAAATGACATTTGGTTAGGTCAACAAATGCTGCCCCTGTCAATGATGCAGGCATTCCAAGTAATAACAAAATTAAAAGTTAAATAAAGCAAAGAATGTTGCAACAGATCAGAAACAATAAAGAACGAGAAAGTGCCAGACAAAGTGAGCAAATTTGGCAGACCCCTCGGGTCGAGAGAAAAATAGAATTGGCAATTCGATTCTAATGACCATACATCAGAACTGAACACAGTTGGGAAATAATGTTATTGATGTTGGTGACACCGACATCTGTTATGAAGGGGAGAAGGACTAAGTCGAATAGATGGAGAAAGAGTGAGATAGAGAGAAAGAAGGAAACAAAGGGATTGCTGATGATCAGGTGGTATGGAAATAAAAAATGAAATTAAATCTTACTTATGCTTCTCCTGTTCCATATTACTGATAATCTTGACCATGTAAGGTATATGTCAAAGTCCCTGTTTAAAGTTATTTATGTCTGTTTTTCTCTCTTCCCTGAGTGGGATCATCTTCCTTTATTCATTAATGGGATGCTGGGCCAATATTTAATTCCCCTTCCTCATTATCCTTTGGAAGGTGTCGGTGAGCTGCCTTCCTGACCCACTGCAGTCCGTGGGCTGTAAGTAGTCAGTGCTGAGGTCCATGCGGTTCCTTTTCTTTGAGGCTTTGAAGTGAGTGATATAACTGAGTAGCTGGCTTGGCTATTTCAAACTGCAACTGAGAGTTAACCACATTGCTGTGGGTCTGGAGTTACATATAAGCCCGACCAGCTATGGATGGTAGATTTCCTTTCCTGAAGGACATGAGGGTGCCAGCTAGGACAATCGACAATGGTTTCATTGTTTCATTTGATTCTTAATTCCTGATATTTTATTGAATTCAATTTCCAACATTTGCCATTGTGGGATTCGGATCCTGTATCTGGGTAATGATCTGATTCCCTGGATTAATATTCGGAGATAATACAGCTCGATCATCGCCTCCTCAGTATCTCCAGTCAACTCCAATGGCAGCAGTGATGTTGTTGTTGGTTTGACTTTGTTTCATGAGGCAAATAAATGATTGGCAAAAAAATGCCATTCATCTCATTTTGTATTTATGAGAAGACGAGATGATGGGAAGTGCTCTTGGTGAAAAGGAGCTGGATGTCCTTGATCATGAGGCACTAACAGAATCCCTACAGAGCAGTCGGGTACTGGCAGGTGGGACTAGATTGGGTTGGGATATCTGGTCGGCATGGACGGGTCGGTCCAAAGGATCTGTTTCCATGCTGTGCATCTCGATGACTCCGTGACTCAGCAAGTAATTCGCACAATAAATGAGTAGTATCGTTCATTACAAAATGATTAAAGTATAAGAATGAAGACACCGTCCTGCAGTTGTGGAGTGTACTTGAGACAGTATTTTCTTTCATTTATAATCAATGATCTCCTTGCTAAACAGAGACGGTGTAATGGAGATTCACCCGACTAATCCCTGCAGTGATGGTACCATGAGAAGAGTGTGAAGGAAATGAGTGTTTAATCTATAACGTTACAAAATGAATGAAACGTGATTGCTTTAACACTGGAGTGTTATGAATCAACACTCATTATTTCCAAAACAAAACACATATAGCATTAGATATGACATGTTTTCCATGATACGTGTCTTCACATTTGGGCAAATTTATAGATAGAAAAGGTTTAGAATGATATGGACCAAGTGCAGGGAAATGGGGTTAGTATGGATGGACATTTTGATCAGCATGAACCAGTTTGTGCTAATGGGCTTGTCTCTGTGCTATAGGATTCTATGACTCTATGATAGTTTACAGAGCTCTATGCAGCCCCCATGTTGGTTGAGAGAGAGCTCCAGGTTCTGAATGAACTCTCACCATCTGAATGTACAATTTGCGTGTGACGCTGCATTGAACGTCATGTTGTTCACGCATCTGTCATCAGCCACACTCCGATATTATTAGCCATTCCCACCAGCTTCTGACCTCCATACAGAATACTAGCCTGTCTTCTCTGTCACAAACCAATCCTTCTTTTTTGCTAAAAGCTGTTCATTCGCTCAAGATTTTTTCAGAGGGTCAATAAAACGATGCCAGGCTACGATCAGTCTGGTATGGTACAGACACGAAAGGGATTTTCAGAGGTTTTTATTTGTATGTAAAGAGATGAAACTACTGGCCAAAGTGGTCGTGCTTTAGAAGTGACCTTTATAATGAACAGGGAGTTGGCAGCTCTTTTAGCTGAGCTAGCTGAGTTGAGCTGAACTGAACAATTTTCAGTTGTGTCTTGAACTGGGAAGTTAAACTGGGAGCTGTGTGCAAACTCTCTCTCTTTTCTGCCATTCAGCTTCAACCTAGAAGCATGCGCTCCATTGTAACATTTTTTCAAGGAAGTTTGATTATTGGGACTATTGTGTGTATTTGGAATAGCATAATTAAGTCTAGCTGGATAGGTTGAATTCTGTAGGGGTTCATTATTCTGTTCTTTGTGTTTCATTGTGTAATTTTGTGAATAACGTTTTTGTCTGATGTAAAATCTAGTAGTCACCCTAGCTAAATTACTCCGGGTAATTTTCATTGGATAATTACCAAATCAAACTGCAGATTTATGCTCTGGGCTCCTTGATTAAGAATATTTGAGTAGTCTAGCCTCGTCCATCACAGACTGTGGGCTCATTGCTGGATTTTTCACAGCGATTGGGAGGTGCTAGTGTCTTTGTTTTGGGTATTTGTTTGATTGGGTTGACAAAGCTTAGAATAGTAATGGCTATTTCAGTTGCCAAACGTTTCCTGGGTGTGCATGCAGTGACTTTGGAAATTTTACGAAAAGTGAATAAGACCAAGTTGCAAGAATTAGCAGAGAAGCTGGAATTGGAATTGACTGCTTCTGTGAGGAAAGGAGAGATAACTACAGCAATAGCTCGTCAATTAAACTTGCTGGAGAAACCATCAAAATCAGAGATGGCAAGAATTCAGTTGCAATTGAAACATCTTGAGTTAACGGCGAGAGGTAGGCAAAGTGCAGCCAAAATGAAACATTCGACTTACAATAAAATGCAGAAGACGATGGAAAAGAGACAGCAGCAGACCAGAGAGTAAAAAGAAGGAATGGCAAAAGAGATAGCAGCAGGGGAGAGAGAAAGAGAGAGCTTTTGAATAGCAAAAACTGACACTCAAGAAGGAAAGTTAGTGTAAAAGGCAGGAGATAACGGCTGAGGGTGGGCTTTGTAAGGAAAAGAGTGCGGATGAGAAAGCCCCTAGTAGTCAGAAGACTAGTGAGAATTTGTTTGAGTATGTTCGAGCATGGCTTCAATTTGATGAGAAGAATGTGATGCCCTTTTCATCTCATTTGAAAAGTTGGCTAATCAAATGCAGTGGCCAGAGGCAATGTGTGTTTTGTTGATCCAAACGAAACTTGTCGGTAGGACTGGTGAGGTATTCACATCCCTATCAGAGGAGGTATCTGGGGAGTATGAGAAGTTTAAAAAACACATTTTGTCTGCATAGGCAACCTTTCAGGAATCTAATGAGTGATCCTGGTCAAACCTATACTGAGTTTGTAAGGATCAAACAGACTAATCTTGATAGTTGGTTAAGAGCTTTAAATTTCCAGCAAAGCTATAATGCTCTTAGAGGGGTTAGTATTTGGACGATTTCAGAAATTCACTGCCTGACGTAGTACAAACTCAGGTGGAAGAGCAGAGAGTGTAAGCAGCAAGGTTAGCTGCTGAAATGGCTGATGATTATGAACTGTTTAGTTCATAATCTTGCTTTGGCTTCGAGAACCAGTTGTGGTCTCTGAGGGACAGAAATTGGAGCAAAGAGATATCATCACGTGCAAAGGGAAAGGTAGATCACAGTGGAGATCATAAGGAAAATTTATCACCGTAATAAAGAATACCTTGAGGGGGACAAAGAATTTAAAATACTATTGTGTTTTCATTGTACTAAAATGGGCCACAAAAAATCACAGTCTTGGTGGGCTGGGAGAAAACTAGATGTCGGATAACCAGACAAGCCTGGAAGTTTTGTTGAAACACTAACAAAAAGCATAAGGGAAGTTAGGCAACTACCTCAGAGTGTACAAGATGATTAGTGGACATGCCAAATCTGCATAAAAAAATCTACATGAAAGTGTAAAGCGTTTTTAAGTAGGTCAGGAGTAATTGGTAAGGAGGTTCCAATATTAAGTGATGCAGGATATTTTCAGTCTGTAATGCTGAATGGTGAGGCTTTATGCAATCTTGAGAGAATATTGCCAGAAAATGTGCTGGTAACAGGAATTCATAGTGAGGCAAAAAAATGCTCAGTTATGTAAATTGAGCCTAGAGAGTCCAGACAAGAGTGTAGAATGTGTGGTAGGAGTACTGGACCCCTAACTCTCAGCTCCAGGAATAAAATTTGTCCTTGCAAATAATATAGCTGATTCACTGGTAGGCATGCTGCCTACTCTAGTTGAAAATCCAGTGGAGATGCAGGCAACTGACGACCTGGAGAATGTTTATCCAGGAACTTTCCCTGATTACGTCATCAGAAGATCACAGATGCACAGGTTGAAGTGGGATAAAAGCAGAGATAAGGCAGCTGACGTAGAGTTATCCGAAAGTTGCTTTTTGATCAGATATGTGGAACAGAGAAGGAGAAAGTAGGAAAACATGAAAATATTATGAGCTCTGCTAAGCTGATTGGATTACAGTAGAAAGATGAGGTGTTACAAAAGTTATATCGAAAGACATTTAGCAAGAAAGATAATGAATGCATTCCTGTGTGTTATTACTTAATAAATGATGCTTTAATGCTGATATGGAGATCAGCACACATTGAAGCAGATCAGACGTGGACAGAAATTCATCAGATTGTTTTGCCTGTTGGCTATAGAAAGGAGGTGCTGTGAGTGGCACATGAGCTACCACTTGGAGATCATTTCGGGGTGAGGACATTACAGGCTGGAATACAGACATTTTCACTGGCCTGGACTACACAAAGATGTATTGGAATTTTGCCAGACGTCTCAAACATGTCACCCAGGCAGTAATAAAACCTGCAACTTTAAAACCTATTCCAGCATTCGAGGAACCCTTCACAAGAGTCTTGATAGGTTGTGTAGGTCCCCTACCTCAAACAAAAAGTGGGAATAAGTATTTTTTAACATTGTCGACTAGGTTTCCAGAGGCAGACCCATTAAACAGCATCACAGCTAAAAGAGTTGTAGAAAAAATGTTTTTTTTTACTAGGTACGGACTACCAATAGAGATCTAGACAGATCAAAAGTCACATCCGAACTATTCAAGGAGGTGATGGATAATTTGAGAATAAAGCACGGTGGCACAGTGGTTAGCACTGCTGCCTCACAGCACCAGGGACCCGTATTCAATTCCCGACTCAGGTGACTGTCTGTATGGAGTTTGCACATTCTCCCAGTGTCTGTGTGGGTTTCCTCCGGGTCCGACGGTTTCCTCCCACAGTCCAAAGGTGTGCGGGTCAGGTGAATTGGCCTTGTTAAATTGCCCGTAGTGTTAGGTGTAGGGGTATGGATGGGTTGCGGGTCCATGTGGACCTGTTGGGCCGAAGGGCCTGTTTCCACACTGTCAGCAATCTAATCTAATTTAAAATCTCCTGCGTACCATTCAGAATCACAGAGAGCATGAGAGAGATGGCATAACACACTGAAGACCACGTTGAGGTTTTGGGCAGGAGTATTCAGATGATTGCGAAAAGGAAATTCTTTTTGACCTATTTGTGATCAGAGACACACAAAATGAATCGACCGAATTCAGTCTATTTGAATTAATCTGTGGGCATGAAGTAAACGGACCATTAACATTGGTTAAGGAGAAATAATAAGTCAGAATTCAGAGACCACCCATTTGGACAGTGTGTCAACTTTTAGGGAACGATTAAATAGAGCTGGAGAGTTGGGTGGACAGCATTTAAAAGTATCGCAGCATGCAATGAAACAGGAAGTGGATCAGAAATCACAAATTCGCAATTTTTCAATTGGGAATAAGGTATTGGTGTTACTTCCAATAACAGTTGAGCCTCGAAAAGCAAGTTATAGTGTACCTTATCAAATTGGGAAGAAATTGAATGAGGTGAACTACTTGATACGGACTCCAGACAGGAAGAGATCTCACAGAGTGTGTCATGTGAATATACTCAAAAGGTATTTTGATAGTGAAAGAAAGTAAGACGATAAGGTGTTAATGATTGCAGCACAGAAGGAAGAAACAAGTTCAGAGGATTCTGATTTGGACATTCCTCAAATCAAATTGAATAATGAGAAAGTTGTCAAAAATTGGGATAAGTTATTGAGTTACCTTCCACAAGAAAAGCAAAGCGACCTGAAAGAGTTATTACTATCTCATGGAGACATATGCGGAAATAAACTGGGAAGTATGAACATAATTGTGCATGATGAAATACAGGAGATGCGGTTCTGATTAAGCAACATCCTTCTAGGCATGACCCTCCAAATTTGGCACAGGTTCAGAAGGAGTAGAGCACATGCTCCAAGATGGCATAATCGAAGTGAGTTACAGTGACTGGAGCTCACGTATAGTCATGGTGCCAAACCCAGATGGGTCCCAACGGTCATGTGTGAACTATCACAAAGTCAACGCCGTTACAAAGACTGATGCATACCCAATTCCACGTTTGGAGAATTGTGTCGAAAAAGTGGGAGAAGCTATTTACATTTCTAATTTGGATTAGCGCAGAGGCTACAGGCAAGAACCTCTGCCAGAGAGAGCGAAGGCAATTTCGGCTTTCATAACGCCAAATGGACTATATCACTTCAAAGTTGCGGCATTTGTTATGATAAACGATCTAGCCACATTCCGGAGACTGATAATAAGGTCATTGTCGGATTACCCAACTATGTGGTATACATTGATGACCTAGTGGTTTTTAGTTACTCATGAAAGGAACATTTACAGCATTTATCTGACTTGGTACATTGACTTCAGAAGGTATGCTTAGTGGTAGACCTAGCTAAAAGTGAATTTGAGAAAGCCCAAATCTCGTTCCTCGGTCATGTTATTGGACATGAAAAAATTGCCCCATGAGGTACGAAAACGAAAATAGTTGGGGATTGTTTCACACCGTCAACAAAAAGAAATATGCAGTGCTACGATTCTTGGGATTGACTGGATTTTACTGAAAGTTTGTGCCAAACTTCAAGCAGTGCGGCTGCTCCACTCACCGAATTGTCGAGGGCAAGAAATCTCAGTGGACAGAGGACTGACAAAGGGCATTTTACAGCCTAAAAATGTGTTAACCACTGCCCCCGGTATTAGCTACACTAGTTACATGAAGCCTTTCAAGATGGCTATCGATGCCAGTGATGTGGGTGTCGATGAGGTGTTCCTGCAGGAGGAGGATGAGGGAATAGAAAGACCCATCGGGTATTTTTCTGGGAAGTCGAACGTTCAACAGAAGTGTTCAACGGTGAAGAAAAAGACTTTAAAGTTGGTGTTGGCATTACACCATAACTGTGTTTCTATTATCAGCAATGCATCTGAGACCATCGTATACACTGATCACAATACATTGACATTTGTGGAAAATATTAAGGACAAAAATGTCAGACTGTTTAGATGAAGCTGGTTGTTGCAGCCATTCAATCTGATAATTGTGCACGTGGCAGGTGGTGAAAACGTGAAAGCTGATGAGTTATTGAGACTCGAATGAGATACGGAGGTGTTCGGTGGTGGGTTTACTGCAGCCTGAATTTGCATGGGTTTGTGCATGTTTAAATGTTTACAATTAGTATAGTGTATCTGTCTGTTTTGAGACTACCAACTGGGTTTGAAAAGCAACCATCCTTTCGCATTGATGGTTTTTTTTTTGGGGTGGGGGGGAAACATGTCACAAAGCAAGTGCCTTATTTTGTCTAAAAGCTGTTCCTTGGCTCAAGGAGACTCTGTCCTTTTTTTTTCAGAGGTGCAATAAAACGGGGCCAAGCTCCTATCAGTCTGGTTTGATACAGAGATGAAAAGGATTTTTAGAGGCCTTTTGTTTACATGGAAATGGATGAGACTTCAGGCCAAAGTGGTCATGCTTTATAAGTGACCAGTATAATGAACGGACAGTGGTGAGCTCTTTAGCTGAACTAGCTGAGCTGAGCAGTTTCAGGTGAGTTTAGAACTGGGAAGTTCAACTGGGAGCTGTGTGGAAACTCGGTCTCTTTTCTGAACTTCAACTTCAACATGGAAGTATGTTTTCCCTTTGTACTGGTTTTTATTGGGAGTTTGCTTATAGGGACAGTTATGTATATTCGGAACAGTATAACAAAGTCTAGCTGAATAGGTTGAATTCTATCATGATTCTTTATTTTGTGTTTGTGTTTCATTGTGCAATTTTATGAATAAAGTTTTTGTCTGTTTTAAAATCTAATCGCCAACCTAGCTAAATTACTCCAGGTAATTTTCATTGTACACGTACCGAAACAAATTGCAAAGGTATGCTCTGGGCTGCCTGCCTAAAAATGTTTTGAATAGTCTAGCCTAGTCCATAACATCTCGGAGATGGAAGATGCCTCCTTGGGACTTGGTACAAACCAATCACTTTCCCTCCTCATGATCAGCAAACCACGTTAACATATCACGTGAGTACCATTAGCAATGGAGCCAGGAGGAACAACATGGAGCAGTCTGTCAGTGCAGTCCATGCCTCATTGGTTTGTCGTGTTGCAGCAACAATGACATCCTCCTATTTCAGTGTAACAGTTTGGAGGGGCTGAATGGCCTCTTCTGTTCATATGTCAGTGTCTCGAGGGACAGAATGTCTTCCTCCTGGCCCGAGGGCAGAGGTTCAAGGACTTCAGTGGGAAACCCATGGTTCCTGCCTACCAGCACGTTGTGCTGACTAGACTCTATCTTCCTGAGTTATAGGAGACAAACGGAAGGCTGAAAGAATACTGCAAGCCAGGGAGCATCATGAGCTGGGAAAGTCAACATTTCAGGTATAAACATTCTTCAGAACTGGGTTGTGGTGGAGTGGCGGGGGGGGTAGGTGGAGCTGCAGATAAAGCGGGAAGGGATTGGTTGGGGTGGGGAGGCTACATCACTGAAATGTTGGGGGTGGCGCGAATGGGTGTCAATGGATTTTGACCAGACAGAGAGTCGAGGGCTGCGAAGAATTGGGCATGAAGGAGAAATTACGGTCGATTGCAGCTCAGCCCTGACTTACTGAATGGAAGGGCAGGTCTTAGTGGCTATGTTGCCTGGTTTTATTCCTGTATACCCCAAAGTCCAGTCATTTTGTGGCCTCTTCCATTTCCTGACTTCAAGTAGCTGAATAGACTGATCCTGTTGCTGTGTAACTGGATACTGGTGCTGCATGATCTGGTTACAGTTTTATAGGCCCAAGGAGCTTATTGGCCTCCTCCTGTAATTGTACATCAGGCTCCCGGGACTGAAAAGCCTCATTCTGTTCTGCTGTAGCTGAAATCCATATCGACTAAATCTACCGCCCGTGGAGAAAGTGAGCACGGCAGATGCTGGAGATGAGTGTAGAAAAGTGTGGCACTGGAAAAACACAGCACGTCAGGCAGCATCAGAAGAACAGGAGAATCGATGTTTTGGACATTCCCGATGAAGGGCTTATGTCCGAAACATAGATTCTCTTGCCCCTCGAATGCTGCCTGACCTGCTGTGCTTTTACAACATCACATGTTTCGATATCTACTGCCCCACCCAAGTCAATCATCCTGGTCACATCATCCAATTACTTTAAGAATATTTTCAGGCATTAACTTCCTTGCATAAAGCCACATTTACTGTTCCTAATCAAAGCCTGTCTTTCTAAGTGCATATAAATCTTATCCCTCAGAACCTTCTCAAGTAACTTAGCAGCCATGGATGTTAAACCTACTGGTCTGTAGTTCCAAGGCTTTTTTGTTCAGTCCTTCTTGAATAAGGACACAATATTTGCTATCCTCCAGTCTTCCGCAATGTCACCTGTGGTTAATGATGATCAACATTATAAGCCAGGGTCCCCACAATTCCTTTGGAGCCCCTTGAGGTGTTCTTTGATATATTGGGTGAGGACCGTGAGATTTATCCACATTCAAACATTCTAGCACGTTCAAAATCTCCTTTACTATGATATGGATTGTCCCTAAAATATCACCACTAACTTCCTCAAGTTCTCAAGTCATCATGTCTTTCTCCACGGTAAACATAGATTAGAAACATTCGTTGAGGACTTCAATCATCTCTGATAGTTCCACACATACGTGTACACATTGGTCTTTGAGGGGTCCTATTTTCTATCCAGTTATTGCTTTTTCTTTTAATATATTTAAAGTACCTTTTTGGAATCATCCTAATTTTCTCAGCTAAGGATCTTTCTTGCCCCCGTTTCACCGATTTACTTCTTCAGTATACTCCTGTATCTCGTATATATCTCGAGGGATTCCCTTGATCCCAGCTGCCTGTTGCTGAGCCAAGCCGCAAGTTCGAATATGAACCTGTGGATCAGTTTTATCCCTCTACATAGCTATTTGAAAATTTCGAGTTTTGCCCCTCCCCACTTAGGACACTCAATATACTGCTTGAGGAAACTTTCCTGACGCATTTAACAGATTCAATCTCATCAAATCCCTTAACACTCTGGCCGTTCCAGTCTGTATTAGAAAAATTAAAATCCCCTATTTTGATTACCCAATTGCTCCTGCAGGTCTCCTCTCTCTCCCTGCATATTTGTTACTCTCATTCCTGTTGACTATTTGGGGGCCTATAGTACATCCCCAATCACCTCACCAACCCCTTCTAATTTCTTTACTCCACCCATAAAGCCTCAGTGGGTGATCCATCAGTTATTTTATCTCTGATTACTGCTATGGTATTCTCCTTAATGAGAAATGCAAATCCACTCCCCTCCTTCCACCATCTCTGTCTCACCTAAAGCACCTGTACCCTGGCACATTAAGCTGTCAGTCCTATCCATCACTTAGCCATGTTTGTGTAATGGCTATAATATACCAGTCCCACCTACCTATCCACGCCCTGAGTTCATCGGCCTTACCTGTAGGCCTTCTTGCGTTGAAATAGATGCAATTTAATCCAAAAGGCAGTACTTTCTCTCTGTCGTTTTCCAGCTAACCTTACTATTTCTGATTACTGTATCACCTTCCAGCCTCGCACTTGCCCCCTTCCTCTTGAGGATACCACCCCCTGCCAATCTAGTTTAAACCCCACCCTGTAACACTAGCAAAACTGGCAGCCAAGATATTGGTGTCCCTTCCAGTGCATGTCTTAGACGGTAATCTCCCTCTCAGGAGACTACCACTGTCAAGGCTTTTTTGTTAAATGTTTCTCTCAGCTCTCTGTAATCTCGCTGCAGGGCCTCGCCCCTATTTCTACGGGTATTATTTGTGCAAATGTGCATAATGATTTCTGGCTGCTCCCCCTCCCCCTTGAGAATGTTCGACAGCCACTTAGAGATATCCTGGACCCTAGCACCTGGGAGGTAACCCACCATCCTGGATTCCCGTTTATGGCCACAGAATCTCCGATCTGTCCCTCTCACAATCGACCCTCCTATCTTTAACGTCCTGTTTACGTTTACCCTTTCCCGCTGTGCACTAGAGGCAGTGGTCATACCACCAACCTGGCTACTGCTGCTTTCCCCTGAACGGACATCGCCCCCAACAATCCAAATTGATATACTTGTTTCTGAGAGGAATGGCTACAGGGGATTCCTGCACTCCTAGCCTACTCCCTTTGCCAATCCTAGTGGTCACCCAACTACTCTCTGCCTGGAACATGACAGGAAGCAAGGAACGCCTGTTGGATTAAATTGTGTTTATTTAAATACAACAGGGCTGACAGGTAAGGCTAATGAACTCAGGACGATGAACGTTTGACTGGAATGTTACAGTCATTAAAGAAACATAACTATGGGCGTGTCTTGGGTGTGGCCACCACACTAAAGCACTTATCTATGACGTTCTCAGTATCTCAGATGACACTGAATGCATCCGAAATTAGATTATCTACAGTGTGCAAATACGACCTTCAGCTGAACAAGTCCGCTCACCGACCCACCGAAGAGCAGCCCACCCAGACCCATTCCCCTACACCCAACACTACGGGCAATTTAGCATGACCAATTCACCTAACCGGCACATCTTTGGACTGTGGGAGGAAACCGCAGCACCAAGAGAAAACCCATCCAGACACGGGGAGAATGTGCAAACTCCACACAGACAGTTGCCCGAGGCAGTAGTATTTGAACGCTGGTCCCGGGTGCTGTGAGGCAGCAGTGCTAACCACTGAGTCACCGTGCCACCCAGCATAGCTGCCCTAACATGATCTCCCAGGAAATGAAGCTAGTTGCAGTGCCCACACGTGAAGCCATCAGGGCCGGTGGAAATCTCCCTGAGCTACCATATCCCACAAGAGGAATGTGCGGCTGCCCTAAATGCCATCTCGACTGATGTAACAATAAAGTGAAAAGGACTTTATTTGAGTTTACCGGTAATTTTTGCTGAGCTGCTGTTCTCCAAAGATTTTTTGCTTACACTGCTACAACGCCAATTTTCTCTATCCCTCCTCATTTAGATTTGGTCAGGGAAGGAAGAATACAGTGATGTAATATTTGGGCTTTCAGCACTCCTTGACAACTGACCCCTGACTACCTGCTCCCCATTGCAGGTCTCTGCTTGGCCTTGTAGAGTGTCTTGCTGAGGTCTTCCTTCTGGTAGTGGTGACTGTGTCGATGCAAATTCTCACCCCGATAATATAGATAAGTTGCAGAGCTGGGCGGAAATGTGGCAAATGGAATTCAATGTAGCTAAGTGCGAAGTCGTTCACTTTGGTAGGAATAACAAGATGATGGATTACTGGGCTAATGGTAGGCTACTTGGTAGTGTGGATGAGCAGAGGGATCTTGGTGTCCATGTACACAGATCTCTGAAAGTTGCCACCCAGGTAAATAGTGCTGTGAGGAAGGCATATGGTGTACTGGGCTTTATTGGCAGAGGAATTGAGTTCCGGAGTCCTGAGGTCATGTTGCAGTTGTATAAGACTCTGGTGCGGCCTCATCTGGAGTATTGTGTGCAGTTTTGGTCGCCATACTATAGGAAGGATGTGGAAGCTTTAGAACGAGTGCAGAGGAGGTTTACCAGGATGTTGCCTGGAATGGTAGGAAAATCTTATGAGGAAAGGCTGAGGCACTTGGGGCTGTTCTCATTGGAGAAGAGAAGGTTTAGGGGAGATCTGATAGAAGTGTATAAGATGATTAGGGGTTTAGATAGGGTAGATACTAAGAACCTTTTACCGCTAATGGAGTCAGGTGTTACTAGGGGACATAGCTTTAAATTAAGGGGTGGTAGGTATAGGACAGATGTTAGGGGTAGATTCTTCACACAGCGGGTTGTGAGTTCATGGAACGCCCTGCCCGTATCAGTGGTGAACTCTCCTTCTTTATGGTCATTTAAGCGGGCACTGGATAGGCATTTGGAAGTTATTGGGCTAGTATAGGTTAGGTAGGATTCGGTCGGCGCAACATCGAGGGCCGAAGGGCCTGTACTGCGCTGTATCCTTCTATGTTCTATGTTCTATGATAGGTAATCGTGTTGTTGCAGTCCTCTGGTACTTTCAGTCTGTTAGTATTGCATTTATGAATTCCTTGAATCCCTCGATAGCATTCCAAACTGTGTCTCACACCATAGTGAGAGAGGTTGATGTTCTTGTGAATACATGGCTATTGGAAAAGTACACCTTTAGACATAGGGGCAACAATATGTCCATCCGCTCACTGAGTCTGCTTTTCCTTCGATTAGGTTATATTTATTTTGATATTCCCCCATTCCACTTTCCTGCGATTTCCCCGTAACGCTTGTATAAAAATCTGTCTGTCTCAGCCTTGAAGAGATTTAATGATCCAGCCTCAACAGCCCTCCGAATTTTCTACAATTGTTTCCCTCTCACTGATGTGAGACTTGGTGGTCTTTAATCTGGTGATTTGTCCATTCTATCTTGCATAAACTTCTAATTCTTCCTCAGCTCCTCCAAACTGAAGACCGTTTCGTAGGATGTGTTTAACATTCTCTGGCTCTATGAACACGCTGTCCCCTTAGTCCCTGATATTCCCATTTTTTTCTGCGTTATCTTCTTCCCCTTAAATAAAAAACAATGACGTTGGATTCTTGCTAATCATACCCGCTAATGTTTTATCACCCCTCCTTCTGCTCTTCCACTGACTTTTTAAGTTTAGCCCTCCACTTTCTATATTCATTTAGGACTTGCTTTGACCTGCTCACTTGGTACCTGCTTTAAGCTTCTCTTTCCTTTTACATCCTGTTCGGAATTGGTGTCGACATCTGAGGTTCTCTGGGCTTGTTTTCCAAAATTTTATCTTCGATGTAACATGCTGAGCTGACACTGTCATCAATTCCATTTTAATGAAATGATCCCCCAACCCCCGCCCCACCTTGTTCTGCTACAGTTTCACCCAGAAGCAACTGCACTTTGGTCAGATCCTGTCATTTTTTTCCATAAAATCTGTCTCCCCATTTTTGGCGTCTTTTCCTTAGCAAAGTCAAAATGTATGATATCACGGTCACTGGTCCTATAATTCTCTCCCACTTCTGCCTGGAAGAGCTGACTGGATTCGTTCCCCACAGTGAGGCCCAGCACTGCACTGCCCTTTGTTATATATGCTCTATGTTGATATAAGAAGCTCTCTGGAATAAATTTCAAAGCACTTGCCCCTCTTAAAAAAGGTTATCACTGACCTAATGAATGTTTGGAATTGACATGCCTGAATATAATGATCCTATTATTGTTTTTACACACCTCAATAACTTGGTTATATACCTCTCCCGTACTTTCCTTTATCTGGGGGTCTAATAATATATCCCTAGCAGTATTTCTGTCATGGTTTTGATCCTGAGCTCTCACCACCAATCTCATTAGAAGATTCTTTCAAGATATCGTCCCTTCTTACGCCAGTAACTGACACCATCATTAATAAGACAACACCACCTCCTCGTTGACCCTCTCTCCTGTCCTGACTATCGTTCTAGTATTGCTGAAAATCTGTTGCTGGAAAAGCGCAGGAGAATCGACGTTTCGGGCATGAGCCCTTCTTCAGGCTCATGCCCAAAACGTCGATTCTCCTGCTCTTCGGATGCTGTCTGACCTGCTGCGCTTTTCCAGCAACACATTTTCAACTCTGATCTCCAGCATTTGCAGGCCTCACTTTCTCCTGTAGTCCTGGTACCACAGAGTATTTCGTTGCCAGCTCTGACCTCCCTCAAACACAGCTCAGAAACAGCAAAAATGTCACACTTCCACATGTCACCTCGTTTCCTTATCATATCTGTCTGTCTGATAATATTACCAGCATTAAAGTAAAGCACATCCAACCTGGAATATATCTCTTGGAACGCTCTGTACCTCGGAGTTCTTCAGTCATTCACTGCTCATCATCAACCTGTCCAATTCATGAACCAAAACTGTAACTCTCGGACTGAATGAATATTTATTGAATTTGAATTACGTTTTCAGTAAATGTGTTCATCAAATGCAACTTTCCAGAAATGAACAGTCAGCTCCAGTTACAACGAGTTTCTGCTGATTAGTTCCCTGCTCAGTGTGCAGAGGGGACAGCCCTCAGTAATGGAGAAAGCGAGTACTAGTGAACAGAGTCGAAAATTGTGGCGCTGGAAAAGCACAGCCAGTAAAGCAGCATCTAAGGAGCAGCAGAGTCAATGCTTTGGGCATCTTCCCTGCCCATGTTTTCCATTCCATAATACACAGGATATTGGGAACCATACTTGCTCAGGAAGGCAGCACTGTACAGAGCCCTGAAATGGAAAGCAGTTGATCAATTGGTTGGACAGTGAGGAAAAAATTTGAAGTGAAATACAGACTGATTGATGTACAAACATAAGGATAGATAAATCCCTCGGCCAGAAGGGAAACGCCATAGGTTACTACAGGAAGAGAGGGAAGAGATTTCTTTGCCTTTGACGATGGTTTTTGCGTCTTCACTCTCCATTGGAGTAGTGTCGCATGATTGGAGGGTGGCAAATGTTCCTTCCTTGTTCAGACAAGGGAACAGGGATTGTCCTGAGAATGACAGACCAGTCAGTCTTACATCAGTATTGGCAAAAATATTGGAGAGGATTCTGAAAAATCATAGTTTGATTAGAAATAGTCAGCATGGCTTTGTGAGGGGCAGGTCATACCGTAGAACTCTTACTGGATTCTTTGAGGATGGGATTAATCACACTGAAGAAGGTAGAGCAGTGAATGCCGAGTGCATGGATTTTAACAAGGTGTTTGATAAACTTCCCCGTGGTAGTTTCATTCAGAAAGTAAGGAGGCATGGCATACGTGGAGACCTATCTGTCTGGATACAGAATTGGCTAGCCCATAGAAGGCAGAGGGTGCTGGTAAATGGTAAGTATTCAGTCTGGAACTAGGTGAGCAGTGGTGTTCCATAAGGATCGATTCTGGGACCTCTGCTGTTTGTGATTTTGATAAATGACTTTTATGACGAAGTGGAAGGATAGGTTCGGAAGTTTGATGATGTAACACAGGTTGGTGGAATTGTGGATAGTGTGGAGGGCTGTTGTAGTTTGCAACAGGACATTGACAGGATGCAGGACTCGTCTGCTAAGTGGCAGATCGTGTTCAATATGGAAAGTGGGATACGATTCATTTTGGAATGTCGAATTTGAATGCAGAATACAGGGTTAAAGGCAGGATTCCTACATTGTGGCGGAACGGGGCATTATATGGTCCATGGCATAGCTCCCACAAAGTTGCCACCCAGGTTTATAGGGTTGTTAAGGATGTGTTTGATGTGGTCATTAGCTGAGGGGTTGAGTTTGAGCTGCAAGTTTATGTTGCAAATCTATGGAGCCCTGGTGAGTCCACACTTCGAATATTGTGATCAGTTCTGGTTGCCTTGTTATAGGAATGATGTGGACGCTTCACATCATGAGGGTGCTGAAGAGATGCTGTCTGGACTGGACGGAATGTCTGACAAAGAAAATTTGAGGGAGCTAGGGTGTTTTCCTCATTGGAACGAAGATGAATGGAAAGTGACTTGACAGGGGTTTTCAAGATGATGAGAGGCATAGATCGAGTGGATAGCCAGAGACTTTCTCCCAGGGTGGAAATGGCTATCGAGGCAGTATGATTTTAAGGTAGGTTTAGGGAAGATGTCAGAGGTAGGTTCTTTAAACAGAGAATGTTGGGTGTGTGCAATGATCAGCCAGCAGTTGTAGTGAAGTCAGCTATATTAGGGACATTTAAATGGATAGGCACATGAATGATAGTAGAATGAAAAGTATGTAGGTTAGTCTGATCTTTGAGTAGGATAGAAGGTCGACAGAACATCAAAGGCCGAAGGGCCTGCACAGTGCTGCATTTTTCTGCACTGTTCTATGTTTCTAGTTTCACCCAGCTTGTGGATTCTCATCAATTGTTGAATGTGTGAGGGAGTGATGTGTGTGAGATCAGGAAGCTTTGGAGGGGTGTAAGGCCAAATCCTCCAGTTATGGTGTGCATTGTTACAGTCACCTGAAAGCCAGTATAATATGTGCGGTTACTTAGACCAGACAGAATCCGCCAAGTTCAGTTATTAATGTGATTTTTGCATTGCCGTTTGCTGCTGGTTACTTCACATCCATTCTACTGTGTGATCCATGTAGTAATCTCTGACCATTCACAGATATGTACAATTTTATTTTGATACTGGAGAATGTGAAGGTGACATGTATTGGATATGGCTTTAGAGGTTTCTTTGTGAGACACAAGGCACTGCAATAGATTGTCAACTTGTTAACGTCTTCACCCGTGTCTGATCTAGAAAGGTATGGAGTCAGGGAGGCAGGTCAGATTTCATCACCATAGCTAACTTGTATGGTGTGATTCTGGCTCTCCATGTCTACACATCTGGTCTCTGGGCCAGGCTCTGACTGAAGATGAATTTTAAAACGTGGTTGCTGGTCAGCCATTAGTATTTAACCTGGACAACATTTGTACATACACTGAGACCAGTGGCAGTCTGTTGGCGGGTTCTACCCCTGCCCACGGTGGATTCCAAATTATTTGTTTTGAAGAAATGTTTGACTGACTGCTCTGAACCAGGTTAGAAGCTCTATGCACAGATTTTGGAACAGCCATTGAGTCTCTCTGTATCACCGGCAGCTGTGAGGTCCAATAACACTGCAAATGATTTCAGATCTATTTGAAGCAAATTTCAGCGTAGATTATTGCAAGGTGTTGAGTTTCCTGTACAGAACAATAATCGGATGTTTGCTATATTTCATGAATTGGACAAAAATAAGATGTGAACGATAATCATTCAATTGAACTATAATCTCTTAAATCAATTATGTTGATTCTATATTTATGGAATTAAAATATAACTCCTGTCAAGATTTTCTGACACAGAAATAAAGTGTGTACATTTTATTTTATTGAAGAAATAACATAACTCTTGTGGTAATCAGAATTAGATATTCAATGTCAGGATTCAAAGCAATGTTTTGCCACTCCATTATTTTTAAAGTGGTTGGCTTCTGGATAATTCCATGTTCAGAGTGAGCAAATGATTGAACATACAAATAGAATTAGCGTTTTATACATTTATATATAAACAATCAGTTTAATTTCTCACTGAAATGTACGATCTTCAGCTATTTGCCAGCAATTTTAAAATGGCAATTATTCTACATGGACTGTGAGTATTAAACTAAATAAAGTATTTGTGTTATCAAATTTTAGTGAATAATAATTTGGAAACTTCCAATTTTTAGAATGAGTGATGTTCAATATGAAATGTGGAAAGTGAAAAAAAAAACAACAAACATAATATTGTGTCAGTGAAAAGTCAAAGCTTTCCAAAGAGTTTTGTGCAAAAGCAATGATATATTTGTTTTAGTAATGGGAATACAACATGTAATATATTCATGTTCTGAGTTAAAATTAGACTTCATAATGAAGCTGACCTGGCAATGCTTGCATTTTAAATGCTTATGCTGCACCAAATAATCAGATATTTGCGAGCATTTACACAGTGAAATAATTGGATACTGACTTTTATTCACAGCTGGCACATGATAGAGAACAAAACTTTAAAGTACAGGAGGAAGCCTTCGGCCATTATGTATGCATCAGCTCCAAAAATGTCTCCGAAGCACCCCCCCCCCATTTGCCAGCCCTCTCACTGTTGCCTGTTAAATTCATAATTTCCAAATGTTTATCCAATTCTCTTTCGAATCTTCATCCACAACGTTCCCAGCCAGTCAACTCCAATTCGCAACAACTCTCTAAATAAAGACGTTTTTCCTTTTTTCACTCCTAGCTCATTTGCTGACACCTTGAAATTAGAATTCCTTGATGCTGTAATGCCAAGTAAAGGAGTATTCTTCTTCTACTCTGCAATATTTTTCATACTTTTGAGCACCGCAATAAATTCACATCTTTGTCTGTTCTGCTCCAGGAATAATAAGCCTTGCAAGAACTTTAACAAACACTACAACGGAAAAACGAGCAGAAAACTAATTGCCTGAATATATGAACATCAACTAGCTTCAAAAGACATGATCTCAACACCAATTTCTTAATTACTGATGAGGAAGTACGCCACTTTGACTAGGTCTGCATATCCATTAAATGACAGGCCAATCAGAGACAAGCACAAGAATTCCTAGAAACATGGCATTCCCACTGGAACTCCATCAACAGCCACATCAATTTTGACTCCATCTACCATCCTCTGAGAAAAAGGGCCGGAAATGACATCATCGACGCAGGAAATTGCATTACCAACTCAACGAAACCGAAACATTTAAATATAAAGTAGGAGGTAACACCAGCACTTCACTGGAGGCTCACTTACTGAGTACAGTCAATGGAACAAGCTAGAACTGCCATTAGCTATTGCTTCAGAGTATAACAGAGTTCATCGCTGCCACCACATAGAATAATTGAATGAAAATGCGAGCCTGCACCACCAAGTGCATATCCAAAGGCTTTTTAAAAAAGTTTATGAGATTACCTGATCAACCACCCACCTAGGAAATGCATTCAAGGCACATGTCACCAGGAGTAGTACGGCGGCTCAGTGGTTATCACACTTGCCTAGCAGCGTTGGGGGCCCAGGTTTGATTCCAGCCTCGGGAGACTGCCTGTTTGGATTTTGCATATTCTCCCCGTGTCTACGTGGGTTTTCTCTTGGTACTCCGGTTTCCTCCCACAATCCAAAGATGTGCAGGTTAAGTGAATTGGCCATGCTAAATTGCCCAAAGTGTTCAGGGATGTGTAGGTTAGATACATTAGTCAGGGGTAAATCTAGAAGGAACATGTTTGGATGGGTTACTCTTTGGAGGGTCAGTGTGGATTTGTTGGGCCGAAGGGCCTGTTTCCACACATAGGAACTTTATATTCTCTGTCTGTGCCACCCTCTCAGTTCAATACAGACTCCACAAATCCTCACTCAATCCCCTGCCTTTCACTTTAAGTATGTTTCCCTTTGTTTTTGACCCTTCAAGTAAGGAAAACAGCTGCTGTCTGTTCATCCTCTCTGTACGCCTTATGCTCTTGTCTACCTGTACCCTGTTCCCTGCTCAACCTTCCCTGCTGCAAAGAAAAAAGGAGCAAGTTTAGCCCTCGCCCTTCAACGTTTGAGAACTCATTTGTCTTGTTAATTCAGATGTGCATCCTTTCACATTTATCAGTGTTAAACTTCATCAGCCATTAATCTGGATATTGAAATCATCTGTTTATATCGTCCTGCAGCCTAACCCTTTCCTCCTCACTGTGAAGCACCCAGCTAATCTTTGTGTCATCCCCAACATTAGTCATCATTCCACTGCCATCCATCTTCCACATTCTCACCATCATCATTTATGAATATCATAAACAATCCTGTATTTCCTTCCTGTTCTCCAGATGTTATTCACAAAGGATTAATTAAAAATTCCAGTCTCTTGTTGTTCTTATTTTGGGGAATTTACAGAGTGATGTAGTTAACACCTATTATGAGGGAGCTGCAAATACCATTTGCGACACAAAGTTAAATTCGCCTTTTCCACTCTGCCCCTCAGCATGTATTATTCATAAAGCATGTACCTAATTTAAGATGAACTACGTTTTGGCACCTTACACTGGAATATTAGCCTTTTGTGTGGCACTGTCCTTTGTAACAATAGTCAGAACTGAAGAAATCTTTCATCTGCAGGATGGACACAGACTCATTGCTTGAATCAGTCAATGTGATGAGAATAAATATTCAATTAAATTCTTTGTTATGGACAAACTGCAGGAGATAAAATCACATTCTCTTGTCGACCTTGAATTGGAAGCAAATACATAATGTTAAAAAAATTTCAAAAATGTTGTGACAAAATACCAGGGGCGAAAAATAAACACGTCACCTGTATTTGATGGAGGTACAAAACCACAGAGTGAGTGTTCAATCAGATAAAGAATCAAGTGATAGAAAAAGAAGTGCATAAAACCTTAATTTTCAATCGAATCTGTTCCCAATTTTCCTGAACAGTGGTGGTTTACACCCAACCTCAGTTTTCCTAAAACAAGCTTTACCCAGTCCCTCAAACTTCATTAGCCATTCTTCCTCCCTTTCCTACTCTTTCTTTACACTCCTACTTCCCTTACACGACCCCTTCTTTTGCCACATACTTTTCCACTGATGATATCTCTTCCCACCCTTCCTCTGCCACTCCAACTGAAAGTTACACCAGTTCCCTAGTTACTCCCACTTCCATTGGCCATTCGTTACCCTTTTTTATTTCCACTGGGGTGATGGGAGCTGCTGGCTTCTGTGCTGCCATTAGTCAACAGTGAATGATGAGATTGAGACTATCAATCCCCAGTAGGAACAGATAATAGTGTATGTCTGTCATTGTCCAATGCACCGTGAATAACGTGTTTTTTTCCCCACAGAGACTGGAACATTTTTCTGTCTCTCTGTCACAGCGCTTAACCAAACGGCCTCATCCCAAATAGGAAACACCTCTCCTCAGAATCAGAAACCCATGCAGCCGTTTGCCCTTAATCATTGCGAGGACAGTGACCACATTGTTCAATAAGCCGTGTTCTATCATTTTTCTCTTTAGTATTTTAACTTATTTTCCAATGTCAGTTGAGATGAGATCAGAGTAACTTCCCTTCCCATAAAAGGAGCATTTGACTCTTGCAGCATCATTGACCCTCAGGAAAATGTAGTCAATGGGAATCCGAGAAAATTCTGTGCTGGTAATTTCCTCAATGAATAGTGACACCTTCCCAAGAGCTATTGGGAATCTCAAATAAACCCTGCTTTTGCTAGTGCCTTCCAAAACCATGGATGGATTTGTCTTATTAATAACATCAAGATACATTCTGTTTTCATAGCTTGGTCTAAAATCTGAGAAAAGTAAGACCTTTCTGGTTGAATGTCACCCCAATGAAATCAGAGCATTACAATAAGATGACGATTCAGATTATCTTCAATCATTTACTTTCTGAGGATTGGTTGTGCGGTGTCGTTGTCACTAAGATCAACATTTTCTCTGTTCAACAGCATCACATCACTTTGGCTCAAGGCTGCACTATTCCTCAATTCTACTTCATTCTCCAGCTCATTCGCCATGCTCGCTAGATATATGAGGCCGACAAGATGGAATAACTTAGAGATGCCTATGAGACTCTGGAACCTGCAAACCCACCCATGCCCTGCAATCTGAGTCTATCCCCTTCCCCCAAGCCCACCTCCTGTGGTGTATTCACCTTCCCTCCTAACCTTCCACGCTCTAATGCTGAATGTTCTGTCCTCAGCAAAGGTCTCAGTTTTATCCCTCTGTGCCCCCACTTTAATGAATTTCAGGCACGACATAATGTTGAACTCCTCTTCCACCGTCTTCTCCTCGGCGTCCAATTCTTTGTGCAAGAGTACACTTCCCATCCCATAGACCCTTCCCCCAGCTCCAACACTCTCCGTCCACCTGGACCCATTCCTCTGGCGTTTACTTGAACTTAATCTGTTCGTTAAGAACGCTCCATGTAAGTTTGGTTTTCTTAAATTCTCTATATGCCCCTCTCCCTATCCAACCTACCACCCCCTGAACAGACTGTACGCTGTATGCTTCGATTCAACCCTGACTATGTTATTCAGCCTGTGCCAATAAGGGAGGTGCTGCTGTAGGCTGGTGGACTCTAATTTCAGAGGCTGAATGTCAGCTCTCAGATACCTCCACATTTCCCCTGCTTCTCCATAATCCTACCATGGCACATCAGGTTATTTTATTAACTAAATGTGACCACATTTCATCTAGAGATTCCCACCCCCTTGCCCCCCCATACCCCAAACACACACGCACTCACCCCCACTTAACAGTCCCGAAGCTGATGGTCCTCTGACAGCAGAGTTCGCTTTTCTCTCCTCCTAAAAATCCACAAACAGAACTGCCTGGGCAGACTCATTGCTTCAGCCTGGTCCTGCCACGCAGACAGGGTGCATTGATACGTATGTGGGCCCAATTATTCCTGTTCCTTCATGGGGTGCGTAGACCATGCCTTGTTCCAGTTCTATTCCAGCATCTCTTTCTTCTGTACGTAGATGATATCTTGGCTGCTGCTCCTCTCTCGTCCAGAATTGGAAAAGTTCATAGTTTCCAATTTGCACTCCACTACTTTCACCTGATCTACCTCTGACTCCTCCTTTCCTTTCCTCGATTTATCTGCTTCTATTTCTGGGGATAGACCGGACTCTCATATCCAGTATTAACCCAACGACTCCCACAGCTACCTGGAGTATACATCCTCACACCCTGTTTCCTGCAAAGACTCCATTCCATTCTCTCAGTTCCTCCATCTTCCTCACCCGAGAATTCCCCAGCACTGTTATTGACAGGGGCCTCAACCGGTTCCGACCCACCTCCTACACTTCTATCCTCAGCCTCTTTCTTCCCTCCTACAACAGTGTTAGATTTCCCCTTGATCTTACCTATCAACCCACCAGATGCAGAGGATCACATGCAGAGGATCATCAGTCCACATTTACCTCACCTCCAGCAAGATGCCATCACTAGACACATATTTGCCTCTTCTCTCTTTTCCACCTTCTGAAAGACCAGGTCCTCCAGGATACCCTGGTCTGCTCTTTATTCACTCCCAACACCTCCCCAACTACACCACAGGTCCACTTCACTTTCCCCTGCTGGAGATATTACATTTCCCATTTACATCCTCCCTCCTCACTATCCAAGGGGCCAAATATACCTCCCAGGTGAAGCAGCATCCTACAAACATTTCCCACGATCCGGTCTAGTACATTCGCTGCTTACATTATGGTCTGCCCTACTTTTGGGAAAATAAAGGTAGACTGGGTGACCACTTCACAGAATATCCAAGATATACCTATGGTATTTAGAGCCCTGTGAAACATAGGAACTTTATAATTTCTCTTTTACTGTCCATAACAAATTGCTCGAGATTCAACTGAGATAGCAGCTTTGCTTATACCGTTCAGATCAGTCAATTTGTCACAGTTCAGAAAGAAAAAGAAATCGATAGAGGGAAACTCAGCAGGTCTGGCACCCTCTGAGCAGGGATACACAGAATTAACCTTTGATTCCAATATGACTTTTTCAGAACAGTGTCATTACATATTCGATGTATAACTCTGTTCCTCTCTTCCTCATCTGTCGCGTTTCTCCACCATTTTCTGTTTGTATTTCATGTTTCCGTATCACTATATTTCATGGTTCTTGACAGGGCTACATGCTGAATTTGGTTACATATGGACAATATAGTGCTTTTCTGTTCCTATTATAGTTGTTGTGTCTGGGACACCTGTGTTATGACCGAAATCTGTTTCTTCTTTAGGATTCAAAGGAAATAAAGAATATTTTCTGAATATCCTGTAAATCTCAGGAACTCCACTTTGTTTGAAAAGACATTTCAGAGGCAGCAGAAATTTCATGAGATATTAGGAATAGATTATTGATGATGGAACACTCTGTTGAACTAGCTTGTCTACCCCCTCTCCAAAGGCTTTTATTACATATCATAGAATTACTTACAGCAAAAGTGGAGGGAACTCAACCCATCGTCTCTTCCAGCTTGAAATGACTATATTTCTACTGTTAGTCACGTGTATTGTCCCCATAGCTCTTCATATTTTGTGGTTAGTGTCTGCTTTTACTTGTAAGTATACTGCCAGATATGAACAATATGATCAATCTAAAAAAAAACCCAGAACTTAGAGGGCAAGCTCAGCAGATCTGGCGGTATCTGTGAAGGGAAATCAAAGTTATTGTTTCAGGTCCAGTGACCCTTCTTATTCTGTACACCCAAAGATAAAATGGTGCGTATATGAATACTGCTCATTTTATCACATTTAAAATTATCCTGTTCAGATCACGTTGTCATTCATCTTCCAAATGTTGGCTGTCTCCCTGTTGTGCATGAGAAAGAGGGATGATGACTGGGCAATATCATGTACTCCCCATGCAGTCTCCGCAGCCACTGCCCCCATTCCGCCACATCTCGCAGCCAATGTCATGTTCATTCGAACCTGACTCATTAAGTTTTAATGAATAAGTTCATTATAATTATCAATTTTGGTTTTGGACTGAGGCCAAAATATGTAAAAAAAATTGTTTTACAGCAAATAAAACTGCATTTAGAAGTTTGTCAATTTGTATAAATTAATTACTGAAGCATATTCCCTATGGAAGTTCCAAAATAGCCTTATTGGAGCAGGGTGAGGAACACACTTCCTGTCTATGTTCAGGGCAACTGTGCCCAGTGACAGTGTGTTCACGAGCGTTTGTTCCCGTGGAGGAGAGATCAGCATAGTAACATCCTGATTGTGATTCTTTTTGGGGTGGATGGATTTGGGCAGAGATGGTTTCAGCATAATAAATGGACAACAGAACAGAATCATCTAGCCTACGAAAAGATAACGTCCATCATTCTCTCCCACAACTGACTTCACTAGAGCAATTGGTGATGGGAGATTTGACCAATAGCAAGCAATGCCAACATGTAGTCCAGTCCAGTTATATTGTGAACTGAATGTACTGTAATGAAAGCTGGGACTGTTTGCTGTGACTGTGATTGATGTCAGTCTGCATCCAATGCAACTGTGTCACTGGAGGGTTTCCCTCTCCTATTGGTGAGGTGTTCATTCAGTGTGCTATCCCACTGCTCCAACAGTAACAGAGATCAACAGCTGTGTAGACAGAGAGAGGACAGATCTGAATCTGAGAATACCGGATTGGAACATTACAACAATGGAGAGGAGATTTTCCTTGAGTCTTTTCAAGATTTCCCCCTATTAGGAATTTCTACCGTATCGGATATCAATGGTGCTTATGATTATTCTGGGCGGGGTGGAGGGAGCGCTACTAACCTATTCTCGCTATTGTTGGTGTTCTCTACCTCTGTCCATTCATTAATCTCATAAACAACTTTGAAGTTCGTTGAAAATTGTGTTATCTACATTTGCCAGAGAAAGAAACTATTGTCTTCAGTGTCAATTGCAGTCTCCATTCATTATCCATGAATTGCAGACCACTCCCTCACAGACATCTGCGAACAAAACTGTGCACAACCTCGACATCCCTTTTTGCCCAGAACTGATTTTTGTCTTGTGTTCTTTCTGTCACCAAACGTGTTCACTCCCAGCTCATAATATCCACAATCTCCATCTCTGCGTCAGTGATGTGGCTGAACAAACCATTGGCTGCACGTTGGTAAAATTAAGACTTAATGTCTCTCGCTCTCTGATGACCACTTTTCCAATTACAGATATTTCAACCATATAATTGTTCTTGTCTCGGACGTTACTTCATGATTAGAACAATGTATCAATGTAGGAATGTCGCTGGATGCATTTCAGAAGCAAATCTCATTAAACGAAAGATATTGTTTCAAGTTATTTGTTTCAAGTCCTACCACAGCTGATACAGAATTTTATTTTAAAATGAAAAGAATTGGAATAAAAGTGAATTTCACGAAAAACAAACATAAAAGCAACATTTTGTCTGAAAACCTTTTTCTTTCACTGATCAACTTCGGTAAAGAAATCTAAAGTTATTACCCGGTCTGGGTTAATTGTGACTTGAGACCCATAACAATCTGCTTAACTTTATATTGGCTTGTGGAATGGCCTCAGAGTCAGGGCAACTAGTGATGGTTACCAAATGCTGTCCTTGGCAGAAATGCCAATATTCCACGGATTAAAATGATTGAAGGAGAAATGAAATAAGGGAAGATGCTGAAAATCTGAAATTATACAAAGAAATGCAAAGAAACGAACAGAAAGTGGAGGGGAAACTTTCCTGAACGGAAGCATCAGGAAAGGAGTGTGATTAATACCGTTGACAGGGAAGTGTGATTTGAAGGGGAGGAGGAATCAATAGAGAAAGAGAGTTAAAGAAGAAAAAGAACAAACAAAGAGAATGATGATCAGCTGGGTTGAAAATCAAATGTGAGATTCACCTCATCTACTTTTCGCCTTTCCCATATTCCTGAATATCAAACCCTTGTAAATGAAGGTATCCCCCGCTTTTCAAAAGTTCACTTTTCGCCACTTTTCCGAATAACTTACATTTTAACATTGTTAAACAAAAAAACAAAAGAAATCCGAACAGGATTTTCACTTTTACGAAGAAATCTGAATTTTTTCCCATATAAATTATGGGAAATTTCCCATATAAATTAGTGCTACTGCACTTTACACCATATCCACTTGTGAACGGTTTTGTAGGAACACTCTACTTACAAATAGTGAGGGAAAACTGGATATATCTAAGATCATATTTAAAGCGATTTGATTCCCTCTGTCTGTCCTTCCTAAGTGTGGTCATCTTCTTATATTCATTAATTAGGTATGGGTTTCTCTGACTGGGGCAGCATTAGTTCATTTTTCCAGTTGCCCTTGAGAAGACCTTGAGCCACTGCAGTCCACGTGTTTGATCCGATTTGGTTTCATTTATTTTAGTCAAATGTACAATGGAAAGGTTTGTTTTTATTGTAGTGCAGGTACATGACCCTAAACAAGAAAACAGAGATCACAGGGTCCTTGGACAGAGTGAGGCATACACGGTTACAGCTTCACAAGAGGTGTGCAAAGCAAAATCGACATTAGTAAGATTAATATTAATTGAAAAGTGAGAGATGTCAATTTTTCAGTCTAATTAATGGTAGGGAAGGAAGTGTTCCTGAGCATGCTGGTCCATGTTTTCAAGCCTCTGTCTCTCCTCCCTGTTGGAAGAGGTTGTCGGAGATCATTACTAGTTTGGGAGAGATCTTTGATGTTGCCAGCCTTTCTGCGACAATAACAACTACAAATGGACGGAAGGTTGTCTTCCGTGGATGGTCTGGGTTGTGCACACAACCGTCTGTAGTTTCTTATGGTCCTAGAAAGAGCAGTTACCATGTCAGGTCATTATGCATCCGAACAGAATGCTTTGAGTTGCCAGTATGCAGAGCACTGGGAGACGGGTGGTTTCAAAATAGTCAGATGTAACAATTGGCTGTTAAATGGATACCCAGATTCTGGTTGCTGTTTTGACAACAATTGAAATTTAACTGATAATTTTAAATTCTGTCCTCTATACCAAAACCCTGTTGAGTGTATTGTATTGTCAACATCATTGAGCCATTACCTGCTTCAAACGAAAAGAGAAGCCATCACCATCACCACGAAGGAGAAAGAGACAGAAACAAAAGGAAGGAAAGAGAGAACACAGCGAGGGAAACAAATGGACAGTCAGTCAAAGAGAGAAAGGAAACAAAACAAGGAAACAAACAGTCACATGTGCAGGGAGATGGAAATAAAATAGGTTCAGGGAAAGAAACAGAAGACAGGGAAAAGGAAAACGCAGGGAAATAGGCAGTGTGACAGAAACAGTGAGAGACAAAGGTTACAAGGAGCTGGAGATAGGGTCAAGGGGAGCTGGGTGGAATGGGAGGAGCTGGGGGTGATGACTGGAGAGACCTCGGCCTGAGCACTGGAGGGAGATGGGGGTAGGGAGGTGAGGATTTATTTTGTCCTGTGCCAAGATGTCCAGGAAGATCATGGAAAGCATGGATGTACTGAACGATGGCTGTAAAACATGTCTGAGAGGCATATAGGTTGCACTGCACAGGGCGTGCGCTAGGCGAGGTCAATATGAACAAAATCAGCATTATCTGAGATTAGAGAGTCCATTCATCAGGCTAATAACAGCTAGGAAGAAGCTGTTCCTGAACTTACTGCTCTGTGTGTTCAAGCGTCTGTATCTTATAGCCTGATGGAAGAGGTTGTAGGAGATTTTTCCAGTCATATGATGGGTCTTTGGTAATGTTAGAACAAACACCATTCCAGTACAGGAACAGGCCATTCGGCGGCCCAAGCCTGCGCCGATCCAAATCCTCCATCTCAACCTGTATCCTATTTTCTAAAGGTCTGTATCCCTATGCTCCCTGCCCATTCATGTATCTTTCCAGAAACATCTTTAATGGAGCACCACTGGTCACAGTTCTCCATTTTGAGAAACTCCCTTCCCCTGTTTGCCAAGCCAGTTCTTTATCCATGTAGCTAGCACACCCTGGACACCATGTGACTTCACTTCCTCCATAACCCGACCATGGGAAATCTTATCAAACGCCTTCCTGAAGTCTATGTACATGACATCTACAGCCCCTCCCTCATCAAAAAACTTTGTCACTTCCTCAATTGGTAAGTTGGTAAGACATGACCTTCCCTGAACTAAACCATATTGCCTATCACTGATAAGACCATTTTCATCCAAATGAGAATAGACCCTATCCCTCAGTAGATCCTTTCGCAGCTTCCCTACCCCAGACGTCAGGCTCACCGGTCTATAATTAACTGGATTATTCATGCTACCCTTCTTAAACAAAGGGATTAGAAACTTTCCAGTCCTCCAAGACCTCAGTTGTGTTCAAGGATGTTACAAAGATATCTGTTAAGGCCCTAGCTATTTCCTCTCTCCTTTCACTCAGTAATCTTGGATAGATGTTGATAGCCTTTCTGCGGCAACGAGCCGTGTAAATAGAGTCAATGGTTGGGAGATTGGAGTCCGTCATAGTCTGGGCTGTGAACACAATCTTCTGTAGTTTCTGATGGTCCTGGGCAGAGTGTTGCCGCACCAGGCCTTTATGCACCCGGACAGTACGTTCACAATACTGCATCTGTAGAAGTAGTGCATGCTAAATATCCTGAGCCAAGTGAGGAAGGGGAGACGTTTTTGAACCATCTTGACTGTCACACCTATGTGAGACGTCCAGGGTAGGTTGCCAGTTATCATCACTCCGAGGGACTTGACGCTCTGCTCTGTCTCGACCGTTGATGTAGATAGTGGCTTGTTCCCCTCCTTTCATTCTAAAGACAATGATCAGTTCTTTACTTTCGCTGAATTTGAGAGGGAGGTTATTATCATTCCACCATGCCACCAAACCCACTATCTCCTTTCTGTGTTCAGTCTCATCGTTGTTTGTTATCCCTCCTGCTTTGGTGATGTCATCAGCAAACTTACAGTTGGCATTGTTTGGAATTTGGCAAGACAGCCACGTGTGTACCGGAGTACAGTAGGGATTGAGGGCACAGCCGTGTGTGTACAGGGAGTACAGTAGGGGGCTGAGGGACACAGCCGTGTGTGTACAGCGAGTACCGTAGGGGGTGAGGACACAGCCATGTGTGTACAGGGAGTACAGTAGGGGGCTGATGACAAAGCCGCGTGTGTACAGGGAGTACAGTAGGGGGCTGATGACACAGCCGTGTTATACAGGAGTACAGTAGAGGGCTGGTAACAAAGCCGTGTTTATACTGGAGTACAGTAAGGGGCTGATGACAAAGCCGTGTGTGTACAGGGAATACAGTAGGGGGCTGAGGGACATAGCCGTGTGTGCACAGGGAGTACAGTAGGGGGCTGAGGACACAGCCGTGCATGTACAGGGAGTACAGTAGGGGTCTGACGACACAGCCATGTTTATACAGGTGTAGCGTAGGGGGCTGGTAACAAAGCCGTGTTTATACAGGAGTTCAGTAAGAGGCTGATGACAAAGCCGTGTGTGTACAGGAAATGCAGTAGGGGGCTGAGAGACACAGCCGTGTGTGAACAGGGAGTACAGGAGCGGGCTGAGGACTCAGCTATATGTGTACAGGGTGTACATTTGGGGGCTGAGGGCACATCTCTTGGTGAACAGGCTATACAGTCAGGGGTGAGTACATAGCTGTGCATATGCAGGGAGTACAGTTGTGGGCTGAGGGACACTGCCGTGTGTGTACAGGGAGTACCGTGGGGGGCTGGGGACACATCCTCCAGGAGCTCCAGTGTTGAGTGTTATTGTGGTGGAGGTGCAGATACCTATCTTCACTAATTGTGTTCTGTGGGTCAGAAACCGGGGGATCCAGTTGCAGAGGGTGGAGCGATGAATAAGGTCGCGGAATTTTGAGATCAGTCTGGAGGAGATAGTGATGTTTAAGGTGGAGGTGTCATCAATGAGCAGGAGTCTGGTGTAGGTGTCTTTGTTGTCGAGATGTCCTGAGGATGAGTGCAGGACTTGGGGTATGGCATCTGTTGTGGGCCCGTTACATCAGTCGGCATATTAAAGGGGATCAAGTTAGGCTGGGAGATTGGAGGTGATATGGGCCATAACCAGCCTTCCAAATCACTCCGTTTATTGAGGTTAGAGCCATTGGGCGGTAATCATCAAGTCATTAAAGCATGAGTTTTCTCACTTATAAGGTTGATGCAGATTGGGACTTGAGCTTGTGGGAGGGAGAGTCTGAAATTGTATGTGAATACCTCTGCCAGTTGGTCCTCAAAGGATCTGAGTGATCAGCTGGGAACACTATCCAGGCCCGTTGCTTTCCATGATTTGACCTGCAGGAAGACTGATCATGCCTGCAGCGGTGACAGTGGTCACAGGTACATACGAGGCTGGTTTCAGCCCGGCAGTCACACAGTTATTCATCACAGAGATCCCGTCGCCGACCTCCCTCTATCGTCATCAATATACAGTGTCATGGTTGGTGTGAGCACCGCTCAGTTAGTGTTGAGACGGAGTTGATCAATAGACTGGGATTCTGCGCCATAATGAAGTAAACTCACAAAAAAGGGAGTAGGGTGTGCTTCTACTGAGAGTCAGTGGTGCAGGGAGTGAAGACTTTACAGGTGTAATTCAAGTCAAGCCACTGTTTCAACCTGAATTGAGTCAAGCACCTTGACCGTTGTGCCATGTAGATGGTGGACGGTCCTTAGGGAGACAGGAAATATATTACATATGAAAAAATTGAACAAGGGACTTGAGTTCAGTTTTGCTAAGTTTGCAGGTGATATTGAGGAAGTGGGGAAGCTGCAGAAAGGCTTGAACAGTTTAGGACTGTGGGAAAACACGTGGCTGATGGAACACAATATGGGAACGTGTGAAAATATGGACTTTGGGAGGCAGAATAGAGGAGACACTATGTTCTAATAGGATCCATTAAATCTGAAACACAAAAGGATTTTGAAGTACTCGTTCTCTCTTATGGTTAACGTGCATGTTCAGTTGGCAGTTAGGAAAGCAAAAACAATGTTCGCATTCATTTCAAGAGACCAAGAACGCAAGACGGGAGACATACTGCTGAGAACGTAATGGGCTATGGACAGACGGCATTTGGCCAATTGTAAGCTGTTTTGGACACTATCTCTGGGAAAGATCTGCTTGTGTTGGAGGTGATCCATCCTGGATCGGCAGTGTGTGTACATGATGGAATGTAGAAGAATGGTGGAGGGTGAGGGGGATCTCATTGAAACTAATGGATTACTGAAAAGATTGATACAATCAGTGTGTAGAAGTTATTTCCACTTTTCATAGAGACAATGACAAAATGGCACAATGTCAGAGTGAAGGAATGGGCTGAATGGCCTAAATCTATTGCTATATCTCATGCCGTTTAGGTCATAGGGTCTATTATCAGTATAGACTTGTAAGTCTCTGACTTGCTCTTGTAACCCTTGCATTTGGATGCTGATTTGACTTCACGTTCTGGTTAATGGTAACCCCTGTGATATGGACGGTGGGAGGATTCAGTGTCAGTCAGTATTCCATTAATATTTTGAATATGACCTGCTATCAGTGAGTCTCATCTGGCGGGAGTACATTCTCTTTACGATGATTGCCATTTTCTGTCTGGTATTTTCGATGGATTGATCTTGTTATACCAGTATTGTTGATTGAACTAAAACAGCTGCAATTTACCACAGCACTCAGCAACAATAAGTCATCGAAAAGTCTAAAATGTTCAATATTAGAAAGACTGTTTTCCTGTTCGTGTTCAAGTCAGATAACTTGTCCCTTCGAGATGCTCAACTTGGAACGATTTTTTAAAAAGATTTTTTTGGATGTGGGCATCGCTGGATGTGCCCAGCATTTCTTGCCCGTCCGCAGTTGCCCTTGAGAAGGTGGTGTTGAGCTGCCTTCTCGAACTGCTGCAACCTACCTGCTGTGTGGTGACCCATTAGTGATTAAAGAGGGAATTCCAGGATTTTCACGCTGCAACAGTGAAGGAACGGCGATATATTTCCTAATCAGGATGTTGACTGGTTTGGAGGGGGATTTGAAGGTGGTGGTGTTCCCAAACGTCTACTGGTCTTGTCATTCCAGATGGAAGTGTTCGTGAGATTGGAAAGAGCTGTCTGAGGATCTTTGGGTATTTCTCCATTGTGTCTTGTAGATAGTGCATACTGCTGCTCCTGAGTGACTATGGTGAAGGGAGTGAATGCTTGTGGATGTGGTGCAAATCAAATGGGCTGTTTTGTCCTGGATTGTGCCAAGCTTCTTTAGTGTTGTTGGGGCTGCACTCATTCAGGCGAGTGAGGACGTTCAATTTCATTACTGACTTGTGCCTAGTAGATGATGGACAGGCTTTGGGTAGTCAGGAGGTGAGTCACTCGTGCAGTATTCCTAGCCTCTGATCTGCTCTTATATTCATGTGGCGAGTCCGGTTGAGTTTTTGATCAATGAAACCCCCCAGGATATTGATAGTGAGGGAGTTTAGTGATGATAACGCTGCTGAATACAAAGTGGTTATATTGTTTCTTATTGATGACAGTCATTGTCTGAATTTATGTGGCGCAAATGTTACTTGCCACTTGCCAGCTCAAGCCTGGATATTGCCCAGATATTGTTGCTTTGGGCATGGACTGCTTCCGTATCTGAGCATTTGCGAATGGTGCTGAACATTGTGCCGTCATCATCGAATATCCCCACTTCTGACCTTATGATGGAAGGAAGGTCATTGTTCGAGCAGCTGAAGATGTTTGGACCTAGGGCATTATTCTAAGGGAGTGCTGCAGAGATGTTCTGGAGCTGAGATGACTGACCTCCAACAACAATGACCATCTTCCTATCTGTCAGGTATGACTCCAATAATGGATGTTGGCCGGCGATACCGTTTTTGCTTGGGGTCCTTGATGTCACATTTGGCAGAATGCAGCCTTGATGTCAAGGGCTGGAATTCAGTTCCTTTTTCTATGTTTGAACCAAGGCTGTGACGAGGTCAGGAGCTGAGTGACCCTGGCAAACCTCAAACTGGGCGTCACTGAGCAGGTTACTGCTGAGCAGGTGTTGCTTGATAGCACTGGTGATGACACCTTCCATCATTTTACTGATGATGGAGAGTAGACTAGTAAGGCGATATTTGGACGGGTTGAATTTATCCTGCGTTTTATGTACAGAACACACTTGAGCTGTTTTTCCCCATTGTCGGTTTGCAAACGTACTGGAACAGCTTGGCTCGGGGAGTGGGATGGTCTGGAGTACAAGTCTTCAGACTATTGCCGGCATGTTATCAGGGCCCATAGCCTTAGCAGTATCCAGTGTCTTCAACCGTTTCTTGATATCAGTTAATCGAATTTGCTGAAGACTGCAATCTGTAATGATTGGGACCACCGGAGGAGGCTGAAATGGATCATCCACTCAAAACTGCTGACCGAAGAATGCAACGAAAGCTTCAGCCTTATGTTTTGCACTGATCTGCTGGGTTCTTCCATCATTGAGGATGGGGATATTTGTGTAGACTCCTACTCCTGTGAGTTGTTTGATCGTCCGCCACCCTTCACGATCGGATTAGCAGGTCTGCAGAGCTTAATCCTGATGCATTGGTTCTGTGATCGCTAAGCTCTGTCTGTCCCTTGCTGTTAATGCTATCTGGCACGCAAATATTTCTGTTTGGAAGCTTCAGCAGAGGAACATTTTATCTTTATATATTCGAGCATTCGGGAAGGCGTTCATGAGTGTGTATTTCAATCAGGATTTTATGAAAGATGAGATTCCAGAAAAACATAAGCAATGAATGAAAAACAGGGTAACACAAGAAATGGCAGCTGAGTACAACATGTGGTTCCAGGTAGGTCTCATGTTATTACCAAGAGATTATCAATCCAGAAAAATCAGCTCCTTGTCTGGCTGACATGCAACTCCAGACCCAAAGCAATGTCATTGACTCCCAATCGCCCCCTGAAATGGTCTAATGAGTCATTCAGTTGTTCCAATCGCTACAAAGTTTCAAACAAATTCGACTGCTTGAATTTTATTCAGTCTGTTTTGTTCGAAAAGACATTTCAAGACAGCTGTACACCAGAGAAGATAATGGGTGATTGTGCACTGTACCTGTCACCGGACCAGCATGTCTGTCCAGGATGTATTTATTGTGGTCAGAGAGCCTCAAATATTATGGCATGGAAGTAGGCATTCAGCCCATCGTAGAGTCTCAAGCTCTCCAACTGCACAATTGGACATAGAGAGATTGTGTGAAGAGAGATTGTGTGAGAGAGAAATAAACAGAGAGAATGCAAGTGAAGGGAGATAAACGAGAATGTATAGAAAAGGGAGCGACTGACTGAGTGCGAGAGAAATAGGTGTTAGATAAGGGTGAAGAAGACTCCTTTACAGTAGATAAAAATGGACTGACGGAAGTTATAAGTTTCATTCAGAAATTCTTCTGGGCGGCAAGCCCTTTGTCTGGGCGCCGTGCACTGTGAGCACTGTGCTGATACTGCCTGTCATCCCAGATTATGTATTTCCAACAATATCACAGAGCTGGGTAACTGACAGCTAAACAGAACCCATTAGGCCAATAGATTGGTCCCATGGAGAAAGCAGAGTTTTTAAATAGACTGTGCCAAGATCAGCAGGAAATGATAACCACCACCCCGTCTCCGCGACACCCGCCCCACACACACACCCCTCACCGATACTGTATGACAGACTACGCCAGAGAATCTCAGTGAGGGGACTCACTGACAGGAGTGAAATCACGATCTTAGCTGTGGGTCAAATAATGATTGATAAAGTTGGCACACCACTTTACTAGTTATGTAATTCACGTTTCAATTTATATAGCTCAATATCAGGAGTACAATATCTCTTTGTACTTTGCATATATTGGTGTGTGCAGAAAATCATTTTGTTCCTGTATTTTATATTGCATAAACGCATTTCATTAATATTGTCTCTGCTAATTCCTCATTGTTGATGTATTCTTGAATCTGTTCTTCATATGAATTATAAAGAGTAACATTCTAATTATGGTAAATGGGGAACATCACTGTCCTTCCACCCAGTCTAATCAGCCATGTCCCCAAATCCTCTCTGTCTTCTGTCTTTGCCCCAATATCATAATACAATGTAATTGAAGTCCATTCAATGACACTTCATGACAGTTCCTTAACATCGATAACATCAACAGCATGACCCACACCTGCCCTCTCTGATCCTGGAATAACAATCTGAACTGTGCTTGTTATGTGCAATTCTCCGTTCACGTATCCATGCCGTTTGTTTGTTGTAACCCACGTTTTTTTTGGCACATTTTGCTATCAGATCTTGGATGATAGTTGTTTTCTCAATGTTTTACTGATTTTGCAATGTCTGATCAGTAGTTATGGGATTTATTTCTGTATGTATGAACAGAGAAGCATTTTTATGTTCCGTTAAACTTCTGGCATTACTTCCATATCCAAGACTGACTGAATGATTACACACAATCAATCTGTCATCTTCAACATTCCTTCCTTCAGTCACACTCGCATATCACACCCAGAATGCATAAATGTTCAACGTTATTTTGAATTTTAATAAAGTAGCATTGAATTCAAAGGGGTTAACTGGAGCTATTTGTTCAGTGATTGTAATGATGTCAGTCTCCATGGATCGTATGCATCCTTAGAGAGTTCCTCTCTTCTATCAATAAGGGCATGCTTTCAGTGTTGTATCCCATAGTATGAGCGGGAGCGTGGCCAACAGCAGTAACAGGGATTAGCAGCTTCAGAGAGAAGGACAGGAGAGATGGGAATCTGGGAACATTAGACTGGAATGTTCCAACAATGGATAGGAGTTTATCCGATTGTGTTTACTGGTTTTCCCAGCTTTGGATATCATTAGCATCGCGGATCCAAGATGCACTGATGGTTATTCAAGCTGGTTACTATCCTATCCTTGCTATAGTTGGTGTTCCTGGTAAGTCACTCAGTCTGTTTAGTGAAATGGTCTGAACTGATTCGATGCTCATGATATGCAGATTTTGTAAAGGTGCAACCCAACATTTTCAGCTCCAATCAAAGATTCCATTCCTTAGAAATTATAACTAGCAAACTATTATTTACAAATAACTTACCAATACGCGAGGATAAAACATACTGTTCTCAACCTCATTAATTCGTTTTCTCCTGTAAAGTGTACATCTCCATATCCTCCCCACATACCAATCCTGTCCATTACCACCATTAATACGTCCCAGTCTCCTCCTCAGCCTCAGTTCAATTCCTGAATAAACTATCGTTTGTGCCTTTGTTAATTCCAGATACATCTGTTTCAAGTCCCATTCTAACCACGTGTCCACTGCAAAATAATTGCACTTGAGATGTTTAACTTGTTCTCTGCACAAAATCTGAAAGATGGGCAGAGAGTGTATGGTGGGTCACGTCATTGGCTCGTATTCTAGAACAACAGAATAATAATCTGTTGATATCGGCTTGCCTTATGCCCATTAGAGAAGGCAGTGGGTCATCCTTCTCTGGTCAAGCCTCTGTTTAACTGCAAACCCACGGCAATTTGATTTACTATTTATTGTCCTGTGGAATAGCTGAACCAGCCACTCAGTTCTAGATCGACATAACATGCTGGCCTGACCATGGCTGCACACATCCCGTGAGGGCAGAACAAAAGGAAAGGTAGCTCCCTTCCTCTGCCTGCATCCCATATTCCAACGGCTCATTTCCATTCAGGTAGGTAGCCATACACTGTTTTAGATGTATTCTTTGTGATTGGGTCTCTTCCAAGAGTGATGTCCATCTCCATGAGCACCTCTGGTGCTGGCTTTATTAATGCTGATCTACAGATGTAAGGATGTTTTTAAATTCTACGTCAGTGGCAGTGCAGTGTAAATGAATGGTTTCCTGTGTCACACGAAAGAAATGGAGCCAGCTAAGTGAGGGAAAGGAATTACTGTGATCAAACCTGAGAGTGCTGTTGAGGCAGTATTTGGGGTATTGTGGACAGATTTTCTTTCCATTATAAGGAGTGATCTCCTTCCCACAGAGAGAGTGAAGAAGAGTTCCACCAGATTAATCCCTGGGATGATGGCACCATGAGGAGTGAGTGAAGGTTGATCTCCAGCGCTGTGAGAGAATAAGAGATGATTGCATTGAACCCTGAGAGGGATGGACAATCACTCCTTACATTCTGAACAGACAATGTGATAAATTCCATGACTGCTATTTCACTCAGGATGCATGATTCAGGATAGTTTAAGTGCTTGGGCGGACGTTACGCCGACCCACTCCAACCCCTACTCCCCATTGAGAGAGACGGAGAGGTGCAAGTTTTGAATAAACTCTCCCCACATTAATACAGTGCAGTTGGTATGTGATCCTGCACTGAATGTCATATTATCCACCACTCCGACAGCAGCCGCAATACATTCATTTTAAAACAGTTAACTATTCCCAAAAGCTTCTGACCTTCATGGGGAACATGCATCTATCTGCTCAGAGATGCAAGGTATTTCCTTAAGTTTTAGACCAGAAGACTATAAGGCATTGGAGCATAAATTAGGACCGTTAGCCCATCGGGTCTTCTCCGTCCTTCAATCATCGCTGATAGGTTACTCAAACCCATTCTCCGACCTTCTCCCCGTAACCCTTCATCCCCTAAATAATCAAAAACTATCTATCTCCCTCTCAAATATACTCAATGACCTGCCTCGACAGCCTTCTGTGGCAATACATTTCAAAGATTCACCCTTCTATGGTTCAATAACTTTCTCCTTATCACTGTTCTGAAAGGTGGTCGCTTTTATCTAAGGTTGTGCCCTCAGATTATAGTCCAATGGAAAATTCTTATTAACATCCACTGTGTCCAGGTCATTCAGTATTCTGTCTATTTCAATTACATTCCTTCTCATCCTTTCAAACTTTTTCAAGTATAGACCCAGAGTACTCAAACATTCCTCACGCAACGAGTTTTTCATTCCGATGACCATTCTCATGAAAATCTTCTGAACACGCTCCAGGGCCAGTACATCCTTCCTGAGGAATGGAGCACAAAAATGAGCACAATACTCCAAATGTGGTCTGACCAGAGCCGTATACAGTCAGTTCTTATATTCAATTCTTTTCGGAGTAAATGCTCCCAATCATAATTGCAATTGCCCTCCTAACTATTGCGTCAACCTGCAAGCTGACCTTGAGAGAATCCTGCACTAGAACTCCCAGGTCCCTTTGCACTTCACATTTCTGAATTTCTCGCCATTTAGAAAATAGACCATCTATTCTTCGTGTCAAAGTGCATGACCTCACACTTTCCAATGTTGGAATGCATCTGCCAATCTCTTTACCTGTCCAAATCCTTGTTCATCCTCTCCGCTTCCTCAATACGACCTGACCATCTCCCTATCTTTGTATCGAGTGCCCTCAATTCCCTCATCTAGATTCGTTAATGTAACAAGTAAAAAGTTATGATTCCAACACTGAGCATTCTGGATCACCACTTGTCATCAGCTGCCATCCTGAGAAGTTCGCTTTTATCCCCACTCTCGGCTTTCTGACAGACAGATAAGCTTCTATCCATGCCACTACCTTGCCTCTAACACCATGAACCCTTATCATACTCAGTAATCTCCTGTGTGACACCTTGTCAAAGGCCTTCTTGAATTCCAGGTGGATAACATCCATTGGCTGTGCTTGGTCGAGCTGATCATTTCCTCTTCAAAGAATTCCAATAGATTTGTGAGGCATTAACTTGCCTTGATGAAATCATTCCGACTTTGCCTTATTTTACCAAACACTTTCAACTATTCAGAAATCTCATTCTTCAAAATGGATTCCACGATCTTACCCATGACAGAGGAGAAACTATTCATGGTGGGTGTTTTTTTGTCTTTTTCCTTACTCCCTTGTTAAAAAGGGGTGTCATGTTAGTGGGTTTCCAGTGCTCTGGGATCGTTCCTTACTCTAGTGATTGCTGAAAGATAACCACGATTGCCTCCACTCCCTCTACGGCTATCTCCCATATAATAGTGGGATGCAGTCCATCTGGTCAGGGTTGTTTACCCACCTTCGGGCCATTACATTTTGTTCTAGCATGTTCTCCATGGTGGGGCTATCATACTCAGCTCTGGCCCCTCAACCTCTTGAATGTTTAAGGTGTTACTCGTGCCTTCCACCATGAAAGCTGATGCAAAGTAATTATTCACTTCCTTGGCCATTTTCTCATTCCCCACTGCTATCTCTCCAGTATCATTTTCCAGCAATCCAATGTTCACGTTTGCCGCTCTTTTATACTTTATATATTGTCAGAAACTGTTAAAGTCGTCCTTTATATTACTGGCTAGATTACCCCCATATTTAATAATCTCCCTCTTTATTTTATTTTGTTTGCCCTCTGTTTTATCTTTGTCAGCTTTCCAATCCTCAGGTTTCCCACTGCACTTTGCCACATTATATCATTTCTCTTTTTCTTTTATGCTATACCTAACTTCCCTAGTCAGCTATGGTTGTCCCATCCTCCCAATACAAGCTTCTTTTTCCTCAGGATAAATCTCTGCTGTATCCTAAATTACTCCAAAAATCTCCTGCCGTTGCTGTTGTACTGTCTTTCCTGCCGGGCCCGTCTCCCAGTCAATTCTACCCAGCTCCTCATTCATGTCTGTGTAATTGCCTTTATTCAGCTGTAATACCGTTACTTCTAATTCCAACTTCTCCACCTGAAATTGCAGAGTACATTCAATCATATTATGATCACTGTCAATTTCAGCTCCCCCCATCTAATCTGCCTGCACAAGCTGCTCCAAAAGCCATCTCGTAGACATTCCACAAATTCCTTTACCTGCCAACCACTATCAATCTGAATTCCCAGTCCATCTATATAATAAGATCCCACATGATCACTGTAACTTTGCCTTTCCTGCAGATCTTTCTAGTTCCTGGTGTATCTTACACCCCAGCTCCCTGTATATAACTCCAACTGTATTTTTCCACCTTTTTGATTCCTCAATTCTACCGACACAGATTCTACACCATCTGACCTTATTGCATTTCTTAATATTGATTATTGATTCAATTCCATTTTTAATACTGAAAAAAAGTTATCTCTCTGCCCACCTGCCTACCTTTTCGACAGGATGAATATCCTTGAATATTGAGCTCCCAATCCTGATCCTCTTGCAACGATGTCACTGTAATGCCCACTATGTCGTACCTGCCAATTTGTGGATGAGTCACAAGCTCATCTACCTTATTCCTTATACTGCATACATTCTGGTATAATAGTTCAGTCTTGTATTACCCGTCACACTTCTCATTGTCATTTGTTTGTCCAGCTATTGGTACCTACACGGACCCTGACCACTGCATCATTCCCCTCCCGCTCCAACGTTTGAAATCCAGATGATATATGCCAAACCCGAATACCATGTAGGCAACACAACCTTCAAGACTCTTAATCCCGATCACGGAGAACAGTATCTAAGCTTTTAACTATACTATCCCCAATTATCCAGCATTGGGCAGCATGGTGACACAGCAATGCTGCCTCACAGTGCTAGGGACTTGGGTTCATTTCCAATCTCTTGGACCCTGTCAGTGTGGACTTTGTACATTCTTCCCGTGTCTACTGTGTCTACGTTGGGAGTGTTAACTCTTTCTATCTCCTCAGTATGTCTCTGTGTTTGCATCAGATTTCTACCATCTACAGTATTTTTGCTTTTGTTCGATGGAAAATGCAGCAAATGTGACAGGTTTTTGTAAAAGCAGCCGTGGTTCGCGGGTTCCTCTGGGTGTTTAGGAATCTTGTCCAGCCACTTGCCTGAAGGCAGCGTCCGAGGATGTCCATTTCATCTCTCTCAGTTCCCTCATTCCATCGTCACTACATGCAGCCTTTCCTTGTGCCACCCCGGGACTTCCCACAGCCCATTGCCTGGCACTGGATCCTCCCTTCGCAGGACTGTGCGCATAACGACGCTGGGAACTTTCTGACCCGCTGGGGATGCTGGGTAAAGACCCTGCCATTGAAAGGAACAGAATAACTAGAATCCAATTCAACAGCAAAGCTGATTAAACAGGCTGAATTGCATCCATCAGCTCTGACATTTTCTAATCTTCTGTATATCCTCGTCCATCTGCAAATAGATGGTCCATATGTATGCCTTGTCAAACAGGTTTAGTGGCGGGGATAGATATCAGATCCGGTGGTCATTGGACAGATTCAGTGGTCTCGCTTTCCTGACATCACACTTAAGTTTTTATTATCAAGTCTATCCAGTTTAAAGAAAAGGCCTTGCTGGAGTTGTGCTGAAAGGATATTTGAACTTTGGAGACATTAGAATATGTCACGTGCGAGTGAGGTTAGGAATCGTAAGGTAACACGGTTAAATACACGATCAAAGAGCTGGTCGGGGAGGCAGCACTTCCGATATGTGGAAGTTGGGATTCCTGAGTCGGTAGGATATACACAAAAAGGACGGTATGAACCTGAACTGGCAGCAATTTACAATATGAGGATTATTGGAATTCACGGGTCAGTAGGATACACACAAGAAGGACGGGATGCACATGAACTGATAACAATCTGCGATATGTGGATCATTGGGATTCCCGGGTTGATAGGATATACACAAGATGGGTGGGATGGACTTGAACTGGCAGCAACAACCTGGCAGGCAGGTTTGCTATTGTCCTTTACGAGGGTTTAAACTAGTATGTGGCGGCGGTGGGGGAGGTGTGTCTGGAAACCCAGAATAGGTCCACAGGTACAGTGACTGAGGATGAGTTGGAGACTAATCCCAGTACAGACAAGACCAGCATAAAAAAACAAAGGGTACTAAACACAGTGGCCTGGCAGTCAGAAGTGTGTTGATTTGAATATGAGGAATCTGTTTATTTCAACAGATATTTCGACGTCGCTGCATGTCAGAAAATAGGAAGAGATAATGGTTAAATGTCCACTGTGTCCTTCACTGGACCAGCTTGTCTCTCCAGGCACCAAAATTTGTTAATGTGGGTCAGAGAATTTCATAATTAATACAACATAGAAGGAGGCCATTCAGCCCAGCATGCGTCCAAGAGCTCTCCAACTTGATAACTTGAAATTAGAGGGAATGATTGGAGCTAGACTGAGAGGGAGAGAAATAAACAGAGAGAGAGAGAGTGAAGTGAGATAAACAGAGTGAAAAAAGAGCGACAGAGTGAGTGAGAGCAAGGGGTGTCAGACGAATGTTAGATCAGGAGATAACATGAGGAGAAATACACAGAAACTTTTCTTAGAAACTCGCAGACCGCAAGCCCTTTGTCTGGTGCCATAAGCTGTGAGCACCATGCTGATACTGGCTGTCATCCCAGATCATTTATCGCCAATAACATCGCACAGCTGAGTTGCTGACAGCTCAACACAATCCAATAGACTAATACATTGGTTCCAGGGAGAAGGTGGATGAATTTAAATATTTTGGGCCAGCAGGAACTTGTAGCCCCTCTAGACACTGCGTGAGAGGCAGGGTGGAATCTCAGTGAAGGGAATCACTGGCAGAGAGGAAATCAGGATCTCAGCAGTGAGTCAAATAATGGTTGATAAAGTTTGCACACTACTCCCATGGTTTTGTAATTCACATTACAATTTATATAGCTCCACGCAGTAAGTGTATTTTAACAATATTATCTTTTTGTAGTTTTGTTATTTTGGTATGTACAGAAAAGCCTGGAAATGTTGAATATACACATTTTATTACTGAGGAAGAAAGGACCTGCTCTGATGGGACAGTCGTCATCTGAACCGTGTTGGATCCAGAGTCCAAGTGAATCCTAACCAGGGCTGTAGACAGAGGTGTGTGTGTGTGTGTGTGTGTGTGTGTGTGTGTGTGTGTGTGTGTGTGTGTGTGTGTGTGTGTGTGTGTGTGTGTGTGTGTGTGTGTGTGTGTGTGTGTGTGTGTGTGTGTGTGTGTGTGTTGGGGGTGCAGTTATAGGGTTTAATTAGGAAAGCCGAATTAAAAGAGGAAGTAAGAGTACAGACTCAGGAGAGGTTATTAAAATCTCCGGCACAAACACAAATAGGATAGAGCATCTGGAAATGTTTAACATATCAAACTTCAAGCACATTGCACAAATGAATGACAATGAAAAGAGTGACCGTTAATGCAGGACTGAAGGGGTTACAACTGAATGCATGCTGTATCAGGAATAAGGTAAATGAGCTTGTGGCGCAGAACTAAATCGGCAAGTATGAAGTGATGGGCATCACAGAGATGTGGCTGCAAGGCGATCTGAATATTTAAGGATATTTATCCTATCGAAAAGATAGGCAGGTGGGCAGAGGGAGTGGATTTGCGTTTTTAGTGAGAAATGAGATTAAATCAATAGTAAGAAAGGAAGTAAGGTCAGATGGTGTAGAATCTGCGTGAGTAGAATTGAGGAACCACAAAGGTAAGACAACCACAGTTGAAGACTTGTGCAGGGCTTCAAAGAGTAGTCAGGAGCTGGGGCACAAGATACACCAGGAGATAGAAAAGATGTATAGGAAAGGCAAAGTACAATAATCATTGGTGATTTCAGTATGCAGGGGAACTGGGAACATCAGATTGGTAATGGTTTGCAAGAAAAGGAATTTTAGGAATGTTTATGAGATGGTTTTTTGGAGCAACTTCTGGTGGAGCCCACTCGGGAACAGATGATACTGGATTTAATGACACAGGATTCGTAAGGGAGATTAGGCAGAAGGTAAACTTTGGAAGCAATGATCATAACATGGTTGAATTTATTCTGCTATTTGAGAGAGAGAAGATAGAATCAGAGGTAATAATATTTGAGCTGAATAAAGGCAACTTCGGAGCCATAAGGGAGAAGCTGGGTAGGATTGACATGGCAGAAGGGTCAAGCATGAAAGACAGGGGAACAGCAATGGCAGCAGATTCAAAGATTAATTAAGGAGACACATCAGGGATTCTTGCCGAGGAATAGGGGCATGGCACAGGAAGGATGAGGCAGCTAGGGCTGACGACGGAAGTCAGGGATTGCATACAAGCAAAAGAGCAAGCATATAATGTGGTGAGGTGCAGTGGGAAACTGGAGAAATGGGAAACTTACAAAGACTAACAGACGGCAAAAAAAGATTAGATATGAAGGTAAGCTAACCAGTAATAGAAACGAGACTGTAAGAGGTTCTTTAGATATATACAGTGAAAAAGAGAGGCAAAAGTGAATATGGACCACTGGAAAATGATGCTGGAGAGACAGTAGTGGAAAACAAAGAAATGCATGAGGAACTTTGCATCAGTGTTCATGGTGGAAGACACGAGTAAATTCCCAAAAATTGAAGACAGTGAGAGAGCAGAGCTGAGTAGGGTGGTCATCACCAAGCGGAACATGCTGGAAAACTGAATGGCCTGAATTTGGATAAATCACCTGAACCATATGGACTACACCCCAGCATTGTAAGGGAGATAGCTGAAGAGGTAGTGAAAGTGAAAGCAGTAATCTTTCAGGAATGACTAAAATCAGGAATGGCTGGAAAATTGCTAACGTGACAATCCCTTTCATAAGGGAGTTAGGCAGAAAATGGAAAATTACAGACTGATTAGCCTAATCTTGTTTGTGGGTAACATCCTGGAATCCATCATGAAGGATGAGATTTCTTGGAAATATTTAGCAAAATAGTGCAAATTCAGCATTGTTCCATCAATGGGAGATCATGCCTGACAAACCTGCTGGAATACTTTGAGGCACTAATGAGCAGATTTGACCAAAGAGAACGTAGATGTTATCCACCTGCTGCTCCAAAATCCATTGATAAGGTGCCACGCAGGAGGCTATTGAGAAATATTAGGGTCTCTGGTGTTACAGGCACGGTGCTAGCTTGGATAGATGTATGGCTGTCTGACAGAAAGCAGAGAGTGGGGATAAACGTGTCCTTCTCAGGATGGCATCCAATGACAAGTGGTATTCCTCAAGACTCAGTGTTGGGACCACAAAATTCGCTTTGGGCATTAATGGTCGACATGAAGGAACTGAGGTCATGCTGACTAATTTTTCAAACAGTGCTAAGGTGGAATAGAGGGATAGGTAGCATCGAAGAGGTGGTTCGGCTGCAGGAGAGTGCAGTAGCATCCTCTAGCACCTCTCTGATGCTCGCCTTACAGACCACCAACCTCAGGATACAACACATCATCCTCCGCCATTTCTGCCACCAACGGTGAGACCACACCACCAAAGCTATATTTCCCTCCCCACACCTATCAGCATTCTGCAGAGACCATTCCCTTCACGACACCCTCGTTAGGTTCACGCATCCCCCTTCCCACAGCCCAACAAGCCACCTTCCACTCCCGGCACCTTCCCTTGACATTGCCAAAGGTATGAAACCTGTGCCAACAACTTCCTCCTCACCTGAATCCAAAGCCGCAAAGGATCCTTCCACACCAGGCAGAGAATATCCTGTGCATGCAAACATGACAGGACGTCAACTTGCAGAATGGTTCAGGGAACACGCTCCGTCACACATTCAACAACCCCACTTCCCTGTGGCGGAATACTTCGCCTCCCCCTGCCACTCTTCAAAGGACATGCAAGTTCTTGGCTTCCTCCAGTGCCACATTTTAGCCACGATTCGTCTGGAGGAAGAGCGCGTCGTCTTCCACCTTGGAACCCTTCAAACACATGGTATCCAGCGCAATGTCACCAGTCTCCTCATCTCCCCTCCCTCCACCTTATTCCAGATCTCACCCTCCAACTGAGCACCGCCAACTGTCCTACCTGTCTATCTTTCTTCCCATCTATCCACTCCATCTTCCACTCTCACCACTCACCTCCATTTAGCCATCGCCTTCCAAGTTATCTTCCTCCCAGCCCCTCCCATTCACCTTTCAACTCCCTTCCGCCCTCCAACTTCATTCCCGATCAAGGCTTTATGGCTGAAACGTCGAATATCCTGTTCCTCAGACGTTTTGACTCTGGTCTCCAGCATCTGCGATCCTCACTTTCTCCTGCTGAAGGGTTTGCACAGGTCAGGGGAGCGAGCAAAGACGTGGCAGGTGGAGTATAATGTGGCAAGTGTGAGGTCATGCAGTTTACCAGGAAAAATAAAGGCATGGACTAGTTTCTACATAGCGAGCAAGTTCAGAAGACTCCAGGGGAGGGGTTTGGCGGGAAGTGCTAGTCCAAGAATCTTGAAAGGTAAACCTGCAGGTTGTCAGCAGTTGGGAAGGCAAATAAAATGATTCCATTTATTTCAAGAGGGCTTCAATATAAATGCAGGGATGTACTTCTGAGGCTCTATAAGATTTTGGTCAGGCTACAGTTGGAGTATTGTGCACAGTTTTTCGTCCCATATCTCAGGAAGGATGTACTGGCCCTGGGTCATTTTCCGATAAGATTCATGAAAGTGGTTAGGATAGAAAAGCTTAACATATGAAGAACATCTGAGGGCTCTGGGTCTATATTTGATAGAGTTCAAAAGAATGTTAGGAGGTCTAATTGAAACTTAAAGAATATTGAATGACCTGGAGACGGTGGATTTTGGGATGATATTTCCAATGGAGGGGAGATTAGGACCCAAGGGGACAGCGTAAAGGGAAGAACTTTTCAAACACAGACAAAGATGAACCTCTTCAGCCAGAGAGTGGTGAATCTATGGAATTCACTGCTACAGAAGGCAGTCGAGGCCAGGTCATTGAGTATATTTCAGAGTAAGACGGATAGGTCCTTGATTGTAAAGGGGATGAATGGTTACAGATAGAAATCGGAAGCATGGGGTTGAGAAGCTTAACAGCCACACTGAATGGCGGAGCAGGGTCAATGGGCTGAATGGCCAAATTTCTGCTCCAATGTCTTCTGGTCGTATGGTTAATATTGGCTCTCCTCATTCTTCCTTGGAAATGTATCCTGGAATTTGATTTTCTTATGATTTATAAATACTAACATCCCAATAGTGCTGACTGGGAAATATCATGTTCCCTCCCTCCAGTCTCTGCAGCCATGTCCCCAATATCATAATCACACTGAAATTGAAAACCAATGCATGGTACTTAATCACAGTTGATTGACGTCGACAATAGTAAGAGCATGACACTCACCTGCCCTCTCTGATCCTTGGCTAACCATTTGAATTGTGTGTCACGTTATATTCTATCTTAATATAGTCATGCCATTTGCCTGTTATAACTCATGTTGTCGTTCGCACATTTGCCTGTCAGATAATGGACTAGAAAAGGTCTCTGCATATTTTACTGACATTATAATCACTGATCAGTAGTTACAGACTGTATGCTTCCATTTATAAACGGAGAAACTTGTTTATGTTCTGACAATCCTTTGACATTACTCCCATATCCAAGGCAGATTGAATGATTACACGCAATCAATCTACCATCTCCAATATTCCTTCCCTCAGCCACCCCCACATATCCCAAGCTAAATGAGTAAATTTTAAATGTTCTTTTGAATTTTAATAAAATCAATATTGAACTCAAAGGGATTAAATGGAGCTATTTGTTCAGTGACTGTGATTAATGTCAATCTCCGTGAGTCCTAATTATCCCAGTGGAGAGTTTCCATCGTTGAAAGATAAATGGGCTCTATTCAATGTGCTATCCCATAGTGTGAGTAGGAGCATCACTTACAGCACTAACAGGGATCAGCACTTCGAGAGAGAGAGCGAGAGGAAAGATCAGAATCTGAGAACATGAGACATGAATGTTACAGTAATGATTCATAATCTGAGGACCATGGATTGGAATGTTCCAACAATGGATCAGTATCTGAGAACATTAGACTGGAATGTTCCAACAATTGACAGGAGTTTATCCGGGCGGTCTTTACTGGCTTTCTCAGCCTTGGATATCATTATCATATCGGATCCAGGATATCCTTTGGATTATTCAAGGTAGTTACTACTTCCTCCCGATAGTTGGTGTTCCTGGTAAGTCTTTATATTTGTCTACTAAACCGGGTTGAACTGATTTTCTGCTCATGATATGTAAATTTGCAAGTCAATATCTTCTGATCCAAACAAAAATGTATTTCCTTACATATTGCAACTGTCAAACTACGATTTATACATTATTCACTGATATGCGAGAAGGAATAAGACTCTTCTCAAACTCCATAAACCATTTTGTCCTTCACAGATTTACATCTCCATGTCCTCCCCACTCACTAATCCTGTCCAATACCACCATCATGATATCCCAGTCTCGTCCTCAGTCTCAGTGCAATATCTGAATAAACCATTTGTGCCTTTGTCCAATCCGGATGCAACAGTTTCACATTCCTTGTAATCACATGTCCGTCACTAAATAATTGCTATTGAGAATGTTTAACTTGTTCTCTGCGCATAAGGGAAGATAGTTTATGGTGGTCAAGCCATTGACTCAAAATCTAGAGCCACAGAATAATAGTCTGTTGACATTTCATGAAGGAAATTGGGGAGTTTAAAAGCAACCATTATCATTTGTTATAAAAACCAATCTGCTTGCCTGAAGTCCTTTAGGGAAGTCAATGTGTCATGCTTCCCTCGTCAGGTTTCCATGTGACTCCTGTGATGAACACGTGGGAGTACTGTACCTTTGAGGGAATGAAAAACCAACAATAACTACCTGACAGCACCAAGAGTTCTGAAAAATAGATATAATGTAACATTTGGTCGAACAACCCGATTAGCTTATTGTCTCGAAACAAATTCAACTGTAACAAGTTTTAAATGATACCCCAAAATACCCACCTCCAACCAAGTTTCAATTTATTATATTGACAATCGTAACAGCCAATGATACATTCCAATAGTTTGGCGGTACAAGACCATGGAAAATTGGACAGTTGAGAGGAGAACTGCCAAGGTACCAGCATGCAAAGACTGCCTCAAAAATACCTTTATTGACTAGTAACTGGTGAAGCAGAATCCCCAAGAAGAAAAGAAGACAGGAATATGGAGAAGAACCGAAAGCTTCCTGGTTTTGAGATAAGAAGTTTTGTTTCGTACATCTTAATTAGGAGTCTTATTGGACTAGTATTGTGGAGGAGGAAGGTAAAAGACAGGTTAGAGTTGGAAGTTGTAAATAGTGGTTCGTTTATTATTCTCTGTTATACCTTAAGAAATAAAGTTGTTAATTTTAACTTTAAGTAGATTTGGACTCTAGAATTTTCACAGATTACTGCATGGGATAAATCTTTTCTCTGTTGCTGGTTTTAAATAAGCAGGAAGATCTATCCTCTGTTGTGACACTACAAATCCAAGCTATGCGTTTTACTCTTTACGGTACTGTGGAACAGCTGAACCAGCCACTCAGTTCAAGATCTGCATAACATGTTGCCCTGACCAGGGCTTCATACATCCTGTGGGAGAAGAATAAAGGTAAAGATAGCTCCCTTTTTCTGCCTGTTTTCTGTATTGCTACATCTTATTTCCATTCAGGTACGTGATCACCCCTATTTTAGGTGTATTCAATCTCATTGAAATTCTCCCCGAGAGTGATGCCAATCTCCATAGGAATCTCTGGTGCTGGCTTTATTGATGCTGACGTACAGATGTAAGGGACTTATAAAT